>NC_051449.1:285129-299282 GCF_001649575.2 Kryptolebias marmoratus | reverse complement strand
CTACACTGGGAGAGGAACAACAACTCGGTCCAAACAACATAACTTCTGTCTTGTTCTCATTAAGACTAAGGAAATTAAAAGAAAACCATGCTTTGATATCGTTAAGACAGTGTGTAAGTTGCTGGACTGTATTATTTTGTGCCAAGGGAAAATAGATCTGGCAATCATCAGCATAGAAGTGGAATGAAATGCCATGCTTTCTAAAAACAGAGCCAAGGGGGAGAAGGTAGAGAGCAAATAAAAGAGGGCCAAGGATTGAGCCCTGGGGAACCCCATATGGAAGAGGAGCTGTGGAAGACACAAAATTGTCAATTTTTACACAGAAACTCCTATTAGTCAGGTAGGACCGAAACCAATTGAGGGCGACACCCTTAAAACCCTATTAAAGTGTACCTGGGTGTAATTTCATCTCAGAATAAATGCAGCTGTTCTGTGAGCCTCAGAACTCACCTGACAGGTCAGGGATGAAGCTGTTGAGAAGTTTAAAGCAGCGTGAGGTTATAAAATAAGTTTCCAAGCTTTGAAGATCTCACAGAGTTCTGTTCAATCCACCGAGTACAGAACGACTGCAGACCAACCAAACCATGACCGTAGCCCTGAACCATCAGTTAGTTGGTAATAATAATATTTACTATCATTTTCACACACAGCTGAAGATCCATTTTTTCAAAGTGTTCCAACTCTACAGACCTCCAATGAGAAAGAAGTTTGCCTAAATGTGCTCTTGTAGCTTACTGGTTTACAGTTTCAGTTAAAGGCACAATCCAAGTTTTTCTTACTGGGCTGTTTTTTCTGATATCTGTTGTTAACCTGCAGCTTGTGTCACAGAAGTAAATAAACATAAAGGTACATTTAAAAGACTTTTGAGTCAGATTTTCTGTTACAACAGAAAGCCAATAAGGCACTTTTATCAAATGCACTTTAAACACAAGAGACAAATCTTCTTCTCCTATCAGACCCTCATAAACATAATTTTATCAGTCATCAGTTTTTTTACATTTATTACTGAGAGGGCAAAGGCAGGTCCACCATACATATATTACTTTTGATGCTTTCTTTTTCATTTTGAGTATGGGAGTATGTATGTGTCTATATGTGTGTGTGTGTGTGTGTGTGTGTGTGTGTGGGTGTGTGCGTATAAAGCAGCTGCAGTAAACTCACAGTAAGTCACTTTCTGATGAGAGGCAAACTGAGTGGTTACCTTCTGAACACAAGCCTGGTAATAATTGTTCTCTATTTTTATCTTTTAAAGATTTTTTGTTGAAATTCAGGATTTGTTAAATTCTGTCTCAGGAGTGACTAATTTGTCTGTTTTTATTAATTTTTATTCCCCTGCAGTAAGACACAGCAGCAGAACCAAAACTACAGGACCGTGTAGAGAAAAGCCAACACAGGTTTGTTCTGTTTATTTATTAATAGTAGATATCAGGACCCACATGGCTGGTCTGTGGTTAGGACTTGCATAAAACTTCTGAGCTCGCCTCCTTTCCCCACTTTTCACCTCAAGCTCGGTCCTCTACCAAAGACCTGGGAGCTTGAGGGTTCTGTTCTGTATCTTAGCTGGGTATGAAGGGAAGGTATGATTTGACCGACACTTCTTTTCCTCCCCCTGCATGTGGAGTTGGGGGAAGGTAAAAGTTTGAACCCAAGTGTCACCAACACCTCCAGGGCAGCAAGCAGGAATGAGATGATATAAACCTTATACTGTATCAGTTCATAGCAAACATAATGTTCTCTGAGGTTGTGTTTTCTGATTTTCTCTTTCAGGTTGTGTGTAGGAGAGCCAGAGACAGCCTTCTCAGGAAGCTTGTTCTTAAGAACACTATCACTATCTGTCCAGAAGTTTAGTTCTATAAAAACAATAATTTGCAGATTATAATGAGCCAATCAGCCAGCCCTGAAAGGTTTTCTGACGCTGTTAAAATCAAAAGCCGGCAGGTGGAACCAAAGACAGGGCCTCTCCCTGTTTATGTAATTCCCCTGGAGGAAGAAAAATTTAATATAACAGGATGCAAATATTTCAGTTTTGGGAAAGATTCCCCAAAACAGAACCGCACCATCATGGTTCTTGGAGCCACCGGTGCTGGGAAGTCCACTCTGATCAACGGGATGATCAACTACATCCTGGGTGTTCGGTGGGAGGACTCGTATCGCTTCAAGCTGGTGGATGAAGGTCAGGATAAATCACAGGCTCACAGTCAGACATCTGAGGTCACTGTGTACAAACTCAACCACCAGGACGGGTTTCAGGTCCCATTCTCTCTGAGCATCATTGACACTCCAGGCTTCGGAGACACCAGAGGAATAGAACGAGACCGAGAGATCATTGAGCAGCTGCGTAATCTCTTCTCCTCTCCGCACGGCGTCACTGAAATTGATGCTGTGTGTTTTGTAGCTCAGGCCTCTTCAGCTCGACTCACACCAACACAGAAATATGTGTTTGATTCAATTCTCTCAATCTTTGGCAAAGATGTGGCAGAAAACATCAGGATTCTGGTGACGTTTGCAGACGGTCAGAGACCTCCGGTTCTGGAAGGAATCAATGCTGCAGATGTCCCATGTCCTAAAACCAAAGGGCTGCCCGTCCACTTCAAGTTCAACAATTCAGCTCTGTTTGCAGACAACACAGCTGCTGCAGCAAGCAGCACAAATGAAGATGATGAGGAAGAAAACTTTGATGAGATGTTTTGGAACATGGGGACAAAGAGCATGAAGAGGTTTTTTTCTGCTCTGAACCAAACAGAAACCAAAAGTTTGACTCTGACAAAGGAGGTCCTGAGAGAGAGACGGCAGCTGGAGATTTCAGTCGAAGGTCTGCAGAGGCAGGTTGAACTGGGTTTAGCCAAAATGGAAGAGATAAGACAGACGAGGCAGACAATTCAAGATCATGAAGCAGAGATAAAAAGAAATGAGAACTTTGAGTTTTGTGTTGATGTCATAAAGCCCAAACAAATAGATATTTCTGGTTCTGGAAACTACCTCACCATTTGTCAGCACTGTCAAGTCACCTGTCACTACCCCTGTCAGATAGCAAATGATGCTGATATAAGAGGATGTGGAGCAATGGATGATGATGGATACTGTACTGTGTGTCCACGGAAATGTTGTTGGGATGTACATCATAATCAGAAGTACAGATTGGAATATGAAACTGTCAGAGAAAAACAAACAATAGGCGAGTTGAAAGAAAAATATGAGAAAGCCTCAGGAGAGAAGCTGACTGTTGAGGGTTTGATGAACGAACTACAGCTTGAATATCAAAGTATGGAGGTTGAGGTGGGGAGACTGATGGAAAAGTCTGCAAAGTGTCTGAACAGACTGAAAGAGATCGCCCTGAAGCCAAATCCCCTCTCCACCCCTGAGTGCATCGACCTGCTGATTGAAGGAGAGAAACAGGAGGGAAAACCAGGCTGGAAGAACCGAGTCGAGGCTCTGATGAAGATGAGAAACGATGCAGAGTTAATGGCAAAAGTAGAGAAAGGAGAGAAGCCCCTGGCTCAACAATAACCTGCTGATGTTCAACCTGTGACCAAATAAAACTCCTCAGAGTCAGAATATGACAGCAGATAAACAGATAAATATCTACATTTTATTTTCATTTGGCTGTAAATATTAATTGCTCCATAATTACAACACATTTAGTCTTTGCTTAAAAATCCTAAACCCTGAACAACAAATGTCTAATAACAAAATCACTCGTGTAAAAACACACTGTATCTTCTGTTTTACTGGCTGAAAAATAAATAACAAAAAAGTTGAATATATTAAAATAAATACCTGCCTGTTGTCCTTTTTTTACACCCTGACATCTTCATCACTCCAACCTTCGGACTTCATTTGAACGTGTTGGCACAGCTTTATGAATCATGATGTCTTGTTCCTCTTATACATGACAACCAAGTAGACTTGTTGTCTTTTTGCTACTAACCGTTTTATCAATTAAATTAAAAATAAAATGTACATAGCGAAGTTATGCCAGCTCCGTATTTTTTCTGAGTACTTGTTAAAGCATCTGCATCAAACCAACTGTTGTGAGGATTGCAGTGTGTTGTGCCTTTCTTTACCTTCTTTGGAGCTCCAAGTGACAGGCGGAGCTCATTGTCCTCAGCTGTGTTCAACCATGTCAGATCACCACCTGGCAGGTTGTTAAGCTCCAGTTTTGCCAGAACTCATCGCTGGAACGTTGCATACGTAGCCTAACCCTAGCCTCGTGAGTTATGGTTGAAGGTCCTGGTTGAAGGGACAAGCGGGCAGACCCAGCAACCTGTTTTAACGGGAGAAATGAGTGTCATGCTGGTAGCTCTCATCTGAATGGATGGGAGCTTTCTCTACACAGAAATGATCCACTGTCAATCCCATAATGTCCCACTTCTGCCATCTAGCAGCACATTTGTGCTCCTGCACAGCATTGCTCCAAGGATTTCTGATTACTGCTCAGACAGGGTCATGTCCTGAACTAAGATCACCATTAAAACAAAACAAATATGGCCGCACTTTGTGGGGGTCACTTTATTAACACTCATCTTATTACTTTGACACTTACCTTGTGCCCCCTATGCTTCTGCAGTCCTCATGTCACTAGGAAACCAGCCTGTGGATTCTTCTCTCCATCTGTGAAAAACCAGGAACTCTCATTAGTCTTGACTCAGCCGTTTGGATCTTTTTCTGGTTCAACTACCCGCCCAGCTCCAACCTGCCACCCCCACCTTTATTCATAGTTCTGGACAGAACTTCAACAACTGGACCTGGAATCCTTCTCCCTCTCAAGCACTAGTGGAACAAATCAGAGCCGGGGAAATGACCGAGCCCTTTATACCCAAATAATAAACCTCATGATAACATCATTTTACAACACACACGCTTCCAACAGCTGGTCTTACAAGCTTCAGCACCACGGAGAGCGACTGTCATTTTGAAGTCCATCAAATGGACATGAAGTACAACAAACCAAGAGAACAACAGAAATGTTAGGTTACATGGTCACTAATGATCAAACAACACAAATTCAAAGCAGTTCAGCACCACGGACAGCGATCGGCTCATTGACCCCCACATTATCTGTTTCAGCTCAGAGCCTGTAAGTTGAGTAAAACTGGGACAGTTAATACAGACATAGTTCTGTTAAAGTGGTTTCAAAGGTTTTATCATAATGTTGTATTTGGCAGGAGAAACTCCCCAGATTGGAGGCAAACCAGTTATATAACAAAACAAATAAAGGACTTGAGGAACACTGGCTGCTTAAGCTTTGCTTTTAAAATACAAGAAGGAGAGTGAATAATATGGATCAGTCAGAATACTTTTATTATTATTGTATATTTAGGAAAAACTTGCCAGATTGGTGCTAATAAAGAATATATAAATCACTGGGATTATATCAGTAAACAGAAATCTTTATTCTTTTTCAAAAAACAGTTTTAATTACTGATCAACTATATGTCTGGATTGCATTAAAACAAATACAATTTAGATCATTTTAAAATGTAGATTTCCTGTAGTCCGATCCAACTAGTTACACAGTGGTTCCATTTGATCTTCTGCAGCAGCTCATCCATTTTGTTTTGAATGACCAAGTATTTGTAAAAAAAAAAAAAAAAACTTTACATGGCTGGTTTATTCAAGTCAGATTTTTAAAAAGATTTTCTTCCTGTTGTACTCGCTGAGCAACATCTGAGTACAGCACAGGGTTTTAAATTAGCAAAAAAAAAAGCTGTCATCATTTAAATATGAGACCAAAGTTTCCTGGTTGAATTCTAAGAAAGGTTTCCTGCATGGTTTGTGGTTTTCTGCTACTTTTTCTTTCACTTTGCATCTTTTAAAGGGGTAAGATAAAATGTGTCCAAGCCACATTGTATAAGTTTTTAGAAAACAGATTGACTGCTTGGGAGTAAAGATGAGGGGTAGTGTTGTGTCAGCGACTCACACCCTTTTCTCTGTGCAACACAGCTGATGAACCACAATGTACAGCAGTTGGTCGGGAGGCTCCTTTGTTGCTCAATCGAGATGCTCAGCAGATGTTGAGGGAAATGACTGAGGTATCGTAAAAAGAAGGAGGGTTGTTTTTATGAATTCTTCTCAACCGAGGTTTCCCAAACTGTCTTGCAGGTTGGACTGAAGTCTGTGAGGTTCAATGCTCAAAGAGGACACTCTTTAAATAATATCAAACCCAAAAGTTGTTCTCCACTGGACCCCAGAGGGGAGCTTCCCAACCGAGCCTCAGAAATGTTATCCAAACAGAGTCCAGATCAGGGGAGGCCAACCCTGGTCCTTAGGGTCTCCATCCTGCATGTTTTACTTGTTTCTCTGCTCCAACACACCTGATTTGAATCAATGATTGATTAACAGGCTTCTGCAGAACATGAAGAGGTGATTTAACCTCTGAATCAGGTGAGTTAGAGCAACAGAACAAGAAAAAACATGTATAATAGTGCAGGATAGTAGCCCTAAAGGACCAGGGTAGGCCACCCCTGATCTAGCTCATCAAAGATGACCTCTATCTTTGTCTCAGTCCCTGGAGTTTAACTCCTTCAACATCAAACATACGTAAATGTGACTCAGTGATCCCAAACCTATCCAACCTACCTATGTCTCTAGGACTTCAGCTATCTTAGAGGTATCTGTAGAACAGGAGCGGCTGATCTGTACTGGTAGTTGTGTCATGTACCTGGGTGCTGACACGCACCTACGGCTCCAAGGCGAGATGAGGACCAAAAGGCAGCAGGTGAGGAAAAAATCTCTTTAATCAAAACTTTTCTTTGCTCAGCAAAAACATAGACACTTCTAAGTCCCAAGAAACATAGTGCCATGAAAGACTATCAAAAGACGAGGAAAAGACGATGCTAAGACGCTCAATAGACGAGGACCCGACAACTAACTGAAACACTTGTGCCCTTAAATACTATACAAACATAATCACAGAAATCACAAACAGGTGAGCCAAAAACCAAGACATGAAAACCCACAAAAGAAACAACAAAAACCCGAACCGGAACCAAAGAACCGGAATCCTCACAAGTTGCCTGGCTTAGTTCTTTGTGATTTACAGTTGTTCTTATAGGTACACATGAATAAAGTCCACATTCTGGACTTTTTGTTGTTCAAGTGTTCCTCTATGTGCTGAAGTGATCCACAGTCACAGTTTGTCTGTTTTGCTGTTGCATGACCAGGTGTTGGCAAAAAGACCGTATGGCTCATTTATGGAGGTTAGTCTTTAAACTTGCTGAGCTCTACGTTTTCCAATCAAAGAAGCTTTCTCAATACAGTAAATTCAACTGTATGCTTCTCTTGTGCCATTATTAATAAAAGCATAAACACATTTGGTTAAATTCGCTGCTCACTGGGCAAAAGACAGGATTTATGTAATTTAACATAAACTGGTGTAAAACCCAGAACTGATTCATCTTGTTTGGCAATAAGAGTTTTCATGAAAGGGAAATAAGCCAAGAGGAACTAAATATTTCTGTACAACAACACAACTGGTCCAACCTTCAGAAAGTAAAGTATTACTGAAGGAATCTTCCTGTTGGACTCGCTGAGTCACATACTTGGAAAATCAAACACAAGCTGAGGGGATTTAATTATGAGGAAGAATTTTCCTTGTTTACTTCAAAATACGTTTTATTTCCTTGTCTGTAGAAAAACAAAAAGAAAGAAGTTAATGAATCAGATAAATGATTACGGATCACACATGACCCTGTTTCTGTAGACACAGCTGTTGGCTGAATAAAGACTCAATCACCAGGAAAACTTTGTAAAACTGGCAGCTTTTACATGTTTCATGATGAAAATGGATGGGAGCCAGAAAAAGGCATCTTATCATTTTCATTTTAAATAAAAGTGGGTGTGTTTCTGTGTATAAAAGAAGGTGCAGAAAACAGAAACAGAACTCACCTTCAAGGCAAACTGAGAGGTAAGTTTCTCATCATGGATACAGTCATTTGATTTGTCATACTTCAGTGTTTTAATAAAACTCTATTTTACTAAAGTTTATTATTAGAAAAGTTCTGTTTTGTGACTGTAAAGTTTTTTTTTTTTTTTTATTGTAAAAGGATCCATTGCTGCAAAACACAACAGCTGACAGAATCCAAACTGCCGAGAGCAGAAAAACCAAGAAAGGTTGGTTTGAGTTTGTTTTTTAATTTGTTTCTCTCTGGTGTGAGCGATGGGAAGTGATGCTAAAGTCAGTCTGGATTTTAACAAATCTTTCCTCCTTTGTGGAGTTTGATTGCTTGGGTTTTCTTAGAGTGCCCCAGTTTTCTCTCATAGTCTAAAAACACGTATGTTGGGTAAACTGATGATTGTAAACGGACCTCTGTGTGTGGCTGTTTGTCTCATCTGTCCTCGTGTCTCCCTGCGATGGACGGGAGACTTGTCCAGAATGTCGTCCGTCTTTTAGGCTGTGGCAACCTGGACGGGCTCTTGTCTGGACAGATAAACTCTCAGCTGTTTTTAAAACTCTGAGGAGCTGAGGCACTTTGGAAGAAAAACTTTTACCACAGGAAGCAAACAGATTCTAATAAACCAAACATTTCACAAAGTTATTTAGTTCATTCCTTCTTTCCTGTAAAAACATTATTATTAGGCTATTATTTACTTACTTACTGTACTTTTATTCAGACACAATATATGATCCATATATAAAACAAACAACAAGAACAGAGTTAAAAGCTTTTCTACAGAGGCTCAATCTGAGTCCAGACAGCAGACAGGGATCACTCAGACCTCTTATTCATTTTGTCACAGGTTTTTAGTTGCTTCTTCTCCTTTAGTTAAAAAAAACATGCTGCTTGATTGGGAATCATGCACTGTGATATTTGACAGCAGTTGACAAAATTATGAAAAAATATTGCATAAATAAAAGAACAACAGCATTTTGACAGAACAAAGGAGAAACTCAGCCCTGTTTGGAGCTCCACAGCTCAGATGTCACTGTGTTTTTCTTACAGTTTCTACATCATTTTGATGGCTTTAAATTATTAACAAAAAAGTCCCGAATAACTATTGCAGGGAGGACCTACATCGATGATTAAACACTTTTTTATCTTGGGTTTTAGGAGTTTTGGAGATACTGTTTGGAATTCCAGACGGCGTTCTGTTATTTCTCGGATCATCTTGTGTAAAACCAACAGAGGTGAGTCACTGAGGCCTAAAATTGCTTCTATCTGAGGAAGGTCAGCTGTATTATCATCAGTTTAAGTAAATATTTTTAGTTTATCATTGTCTTTGTGTTTATATTAGCTGTAAAACAAATAAAAAATATATTAAAGGTAGGTTGAATATTTATTCTTATATTCTACCATCTACAGACACCAGGAACCACCTGAAGAGAACTCCCACTAACAATCAAGATGTGTTATTTCAACTCGTTCTCGTTGGTTCTGGTCTTTATTCTGGTCATAATGCTGTCATTACACCGGCTCAACATCATCAAACTGCCAGATGTGTTAATATTATGTTGGAGCTTCATAGAGCCATTCATCCCAGAACCGTATGACCCAAAGAAAGCATCAAGCATTTCTCAGATAAAGCCAGCAGATCCCCAACCAAGCTGTGGTTTAGATGGGCTCGTTAAGAGGAAACGATTGGCTGATTCTGTCAGAGAGAAAAGCTTCCTGCTGACTCCACAAACAGGACCACTCCCTCTTTATAAAGTCCCACTCAAAGAACAACATATCAATATAACAGGATGCAAATATTTCACTTCTGGGCAAGAATCCCCAAAACCCAACCGCACCATCATGGTTTCAGGAGCCACCGGTGCTGGGAAGTCCACTCTGATCAACGGGATGATCAACTACATCCTGGGTGTTCAATGGGAGGACTCGTATCGCTTCAAGATGGTGGATGAGGGTCAGTCGACGTTACAGGCTCATAGTCAGACATCTGAGGTCACTGTGTACAAAATCTATCACCAGAAGGGTTTCAAAGTAGACTACTCTCTGACTGTTGTTGACACTCCAGGCTTCGGAGATGTCAGAGGTGTAGACCGGGACAGAGAGATCACCGAGCAGCTGCGTAATCTCTTCTCTGATAAGGACGGTATCGGTGAAATTGATGCTGTGTGTTTAGTCGCTCAGGCTTTTTTAACAAAACTCACAAAGACACAGGAATATGCATTTGATTCGTTCCTCTCAATCTTTGGCAAAGATGTGGCAGAAAACATCAGGATTCTGGTGACGTTTGCAGACGCCCAGCAGCCCCCGGTTCTGGAAGCGATCAATGCTTCAGGCGTCTCGTGTCCTCAAACTGAAGACGGTCTGCCAGTTCACTTCAAGTTCAATAACTCGGCTCTGTTTGCAGACAACACGGCTAATAAAACCTTTGATCAGATCGTTTGGAACATGGGAACAGAAAGCATGAGGAGGTTTTTTGAATCTCTGAATCAGATAGAAACCATCAGGTTGGTCATGACCAGTAAGGTCCTGAAAGAAAGACAGGAGCTGGAGAGCTCAGTTGAGGACCTGCAGAAACAAGTCAAACTTGGTTTGGCCAAGTTTGAGAAAATAAGGCAGACGAGTAAAAAACTTGAGGAGAATGAAGAAGAGATCAGAAAAAACGCAAACTTTGAGTTTTACGTCATTGTAACGAAACCTGTTGCAGTGGATATTTCTCAGACTGGGCACTTTATCAGCAACTGTGAGCAGTGTCATGTCACCTGCCACTTCCCCTGTAAGATCAAAAATGATGACGAAAAAAGAGGATGTTTTGCAATGGGACAGGATGGATACTGTACTGTGTGTCCAGGGAGGTGTTTCTGGAATGTACATTTCAATAAGAACTACAGATGGGAATATCAGGTATTTAAAGAAAAACAGACATTAGAAGAACTCAAAGAAAAATATAAGAAAGCCACAGGAGAGAAGCTGACTCTGCAGCAGCTGATCGACAGATTGAAGGCTGACTACAAACGAGTGCAGGATGAGGTGGTGAGGCTGATGGAGAAGGCTGTAAACTGTCTGAACAGACTGAAGGAGATCGCCCTGAACAGGAATCCTCTCTCCACGCCTCAGTACATCCACCTGCTGATTGAAGGAGAGAAGCAGGAGGGAAAACCAGGCTGGGAGCAACGAGTCGAGTCTCTGATGAAGATGAAGGAACACGCAGAGCTAATCGCTAAAGTGGAGAGAGGAGAGGAGCTCTTGGCTCATCAGTGATGTCTGCAGCCACAAACCCAGCCTGACATCTGACAGGAAACTCCTCAGGGTCTCACATAAAATCACACCTGACAGCAGATAAACCACCCATCTGTCGTTCTCCACCACTTCTCCTGTCCGGGTCCTGGGGGAGCTGGACAGGTCTCAGGGCTCAGGTCCAAGATCTCAGGTCTCAGATCTCAGGTCTCAGATCTCAGGTCTCAGATCTCAGGTCTCAGGTCTCAGGTCTCAGGTCTAAGATCTCAGATCTCAGGTCCCAGGTCTCAGGTCTCAGATCTCAGGTCTCAGGTCTCAGGTCTCAAGTGTCAGGTCTCAGGTCTCAGGTCTCAAGTCTCAGTCCGTCCCAGGGCAGCAGATAAATCACCCATCCGTCGTTCTCCACCACCTGTCCAGGTCCTGGGGTCCTGGGGGACCTGTCCAGGTCCTGGGGGACCTGGACAGGTCTCAGGTCTAAGATCTCAGGTCTCAGATCTCAGGTCTCAGGTCTCAGGTCTCAGGTCTCAGGTCTCAGGTCTCAGGTCTCAAGTCTCAGTCCGTCCCAGGGTAGCAGATAAATCACCCATCTGTCATTCTCCACCCACTTCTCCTGTCCGGGTCCTGGGGGAGCTGGACAGGTCTCAGGTCTCAGGTCTCAGGTCTCAGGTCTCAGGTCTCAAGTCTCAGGTCTCAGGTCTCAAGTCTCAGGTCTCAGGTCTCAGGTCTCAGGTCTCAAGTCTCAAGTCTCAGTCCGTCCCAGGGCAGCAGATAAAATAATAACAGACAAATATCTGCATTAAATTCAAATTCTGCTGTGATTATTATTATTTTCAGTATAATAACAGTTTTTGCTACTAATTAAAATAACTCTTTTTTTTTGTTGTTAAAAGTAAAACCAACTTTAGACAAAAGTTTTTTTTAACTAATGTTTGTTGTCTGAATTGTTTATGTTTGAGGTGGAGGGATCCTGTTGGTGCTTCTTTAATCCCTACAAGTCTTTGAAAGCGTAACTAATGTAAATTACACTAAATGTTCGGACGTCCTCTGCAGAACTTCTCATTGTGGAATCCCTCAAGGATCCGTTTTCGGTCTGTTGTTGTTCAGTAATGCTGTCGTTGGGGTTTAGTTTCTGGATGATGTCCAGGTTTAGATCAACCTGAAGACATTAAACTGATTTTAGCAGAACATAAGATCACACAGGTCTTATCTACTTTAGTTGTTCTTGTAAAAATTAATTGTCCTTTTATGATTCTTTTATTTGAGATGCTTGTATATTGTTGTCTGGTTTGAATCCTCATTTTAAAACCGTTTGTTTTCACTGATCTTCAGCTGTAACTCAGCAGGACGTCTGCTACGTGAAACTATGAATGTAAAAATCATATGTACAGAGTTTAAATTAAACGTACAGCATGAATACAGTATCACACCTGACCAGTTTCTGCTGTAATGATTGAAAAATAATCAAACAATAAAACAAGATTTAAAAGATGAATTTCTGTCTTTGTTCTGAAGTTTCACGTCACTCCGCCCTCCAGACTTCATTCTAACACTTTATTTAAAACAAATTTACAAATATTTTTTCCAATTTGCAAACTAAGCTCTTCACACTTTGTCCACAAGGTGGCACCAAATCCTTCTTGTTTTCTTTTCCTTAAAACCAATATTGTTGTTTTTTTTATGACAAACACTGATAAATGTTGAATAAAATGATTCAAAGTGGCTTAAAAAGGTTTAATGAAGTATTAATAAATTAGGATAAAATTGTCCTTCTAATAAAATATATATCTTTTTGTTAATTCAACATAATCTGACAGAAATTACAACAAGGTAGCTGATACGTTTAGTTTATCTTTGGTGTGATTTGTTTTAGATCAGTTTTACTTTGTACTTTTGACTTATTATGATTATCTGAGCTCATGTTTAGTTTAACTTTTTATATTTCTGTTTTCATGATGACTTTGTAGTTTTGTTTTCACTTTGAACCGCCTTGTTGCTGAAAAATGGTATATGAATACATTTAACTTGACTTGACTTGTGTGTGTGTGTGTGCGTGCGTGTGTGTGTGTGAGTGTGTGTGAGAGGGTGTGTGTGTGTGTGTGTGTGTTTTGTGGTCTAACGTACCGACTTCAACCCAGAACAAAGAAGGAACAGAAAACAGAAAACAGTTTCTCTTTCTTTCCTGTTAATTTTAATTGCAGTTCCCCCAAAAGATCACAAGTTATTCTCACACTGCAGGTTTGCAGGGATTTATCTTTTTCTACAGCAGGAAAAAAGTGAATTTTTAAAATTTCATTGAAATGTTTTGCAGCTTTACTTTTAGCTGAGAAGTTTAGTTTCATGATGTAGTTTAAAAAATCCTAGATTGTTTTTAATCTTTCTTTTACTGTCAGATGCTGGCCTTCAATAAAATACTTTGAGCTTTTCTATAAGTGATGTTTTATTTGCTGCTGAGGAGTTAAAGAATAAGTTTTACTAACTTCTTCATGGAGTTGAGTCAGAATATAAGAATATAAAACTCTTTGTTTTTCTTCTGAGGGGAAATGTGCTTGTTTCCAAGAAAAGAACCAGTTTCCAGTAAATTATTAATTAAAAATGATAAAAACTGTGTTGTTTCCTGTTTCTGCAGATTTATCTGTTGGCTGAACAAACCAGCAACCAAACAACATTCCACTCTAAGGTGTAAAACAATGTTAAATGTCCAAACGACACAAAGTAGATTAGATGTTTGTTGTCACTTTGTCTCTTTAAGGAATTCACCCTGATGTTTATTTGTTCCTGAGAGGCAGAAACAGGTTCATGTCTCAGTTATCTATCCAGCAGATAACGCCTCACTGCAACTCTGAACATCTGCAGGACAGATTTCTTTGTGCAAAACAATCAGGTGGTGTCTCTCCTGGACCTGACCCTGGATCAGCCGGGTGTCCCTCCTGGACCTGACCCTGGATCAGCCGGGTGTCTCTCCTGGACCTGACCCTGGATCAGCCGGGTGTCTCTCCTGGACCTGACCCTGGATCAGCCGGGTGTCCC
>NC_051449.1:281970-283173 GCF_001649575.2 Kryptolebias marmoratus | reverse complement strand
GGATCAGCCGGGTGTCCCTCCTGGACCTGACCCTGGATCAGCCGGGTGTCCCTCCTGGACCTGACCCTGGATCAGCCGGGTGTCCCTCCTGGACCTGACCCTGGATCAGCCGGGTGTCTCTCCTGGACCTGACCCTGGATCAGCCGGGTGTCTCTCCTGGACCTGACCCTGGATCATGAAATGCATGAAATTATTACTAACAGAAAATATGAAGCAGCTAAAAGTTTGGTTAAGATGTTAAACTGAAAATATATATTTTTCACAAATATCAGTAAATTCTGTTTCACTTTGATACAGAGGATTGCATCTTTATAATTACTGATTCATGTTTTTTTTTTTTTACCTGAAATATGTGTAACATTAAAGCATTATTATAAATTATATATCTTACAAAATAAAATGATGCTTGAGCATCTTGGCGCTGGTCTGAGCAGCGAGTTAAACAGACGAGCCGAAGCAGAAAAGGTTTTCCTGTCTTCAGAAATGTGTCTCTTTCTGAGGAAAGATACTGAAATGTAAAAATCTTTAATCTGACAAAAACAGATTTTACATGTTTCATGAAGACGCTGATGGACTTGCTACCTGTCCAGGTGTCCCCCGCCTCTCGCACAGAGACGCCAGCGCTGAGGAAAATGGAGAAGCGGGTAAAGAAACTGGATGGACGGAGAAAAACACGAATGTTTGTTTGTTTCGAAATATGTGTCTGTTTCTTTGATTCTTTCATTTTCACTATTAGTTGATGTGTGTGTGTGTGGGGTGTGTGTGTGTGTGTGTGGGTGTGTGGGTGCATAAAAGCAGCGGTGAGGACTGCCGCAGTGCTCACCCTCCCTGTCTGACACCCAACTGAGTGGTAAGTTTCTGAACAGATAAATTCATTTTGTTTGACGTGTTTTTTCGTTTTCATCTCTAAAGTTGTTTTGTTTCGTAGATGAATCCAACGCTGCAAAAACAGATTTTTATATTTGTTTATATTCAGTGTTAAAGGAAACCAGAAGGAAGAACCTGAACAATAAACACGGAGCAGAAAAGCCAACAGGTTAGTTCCAGTTTATCTATCCATACACAGCTTCTTTAAACAAACTTTATCCAGCTGTTAGATCAACATCCAGGTGTCAGATCAACATCCAGCTGTTAGATCAACATCCAGCTGTTAGATCAACATCCAGCTGTCAGATCAACATCCAGCTGTTAGATCAACATCCA
>NC_051449.1:279061-280405 GCF_001649575.2 Kryptolebias marmoratus | reverse complement strand
AGATCAACATCCAGCTGTTAGATCAACACTCAGCTGTTAGATCAACATCCAGCTGTTAGATCAACACTCAGCTGTTAGATCAACACTCAGCTGTTAGATCAACATCCAGCTGTTAGATCAACATCCAGCTGTGGTCAGAACTGTTTTAAATCTTTTCACATGTTCTCCCTGTGGATGTGTGATAAACAGACCAGTTAGGTTCATTAGTGACTCTAAATTTCCTTCAGGTGTGAGTGGCTGTCTGCCTTGTTTGTCTCAGCGTGGTCCAGGGATGGACTGGGGACATGTCCACTGTGGACCCTGTCTTTTACCCTCTGACTGCTGGGATAGGCACCAGCTTCCTGTGATCCTGCACAGGGAAAAAAAACTAATTGATTGAATGCACAAATAGTTTTACAACTCTAATGGGGTGTCTGAGTTTTCATCCCTGCCTGATCCTGTGCAGGGTCAGGGGGGGTCACCAGTCCATCACAGGACCACAGAAGGACAGGGTTTAACCTCCTGACATGCATGTGTTTTGGACTGTAAGAGAAAACAGTGTGAACATGACTCGTTGTCCCTACAGGGACAGAAAAACCTGCTCCACAACAACAAAACCAATCCAATCATCTGCAACCGCTCCTATAGACCTCATTCACTTTAGATTATTTGTGTTTTTGTTTTCTTCTTATCCAAAATGTACTTCAGTAACTGTTTCTGTTTCTGTTGCAACATCTCTGCCGGTGCGTTCAAGGTTCTTTTACTGTGGGAAATTCCATACATGAATCTTTCATTAAAGAGCTGATCAGTAACAGTACTTTCCTAGTCATAGAAAGGCATATTTATATTATATTTATATTGATTTATTCTTCTTTTTTTCTGTACAATTCTGTAGAGTTAACATGTTTCAGTGTGTAACGCTTTAAGACATCAGATTTATTATAAATCTTACTGCTTCATGTAACTTTAATTCTTCAGATTTACTTTTTTTAAAACATTCCACTTATACAAAAAACACAATAAAATATGGTAAAATCAATATTAAACAGGGTTTTGTAAATTTTTAACATTTGAAGCAAAAATAATACAAATGTCTGCTTTGTTCTTCCTTTATTTTAGGAATTTTGGAGAAGCTGTTTGAAAACTGAAACAGAAATTTGAAACTGCTTCATCGATCATTGAACTATGTGAAGAAACAGCCGTCAGAGGTTTGTTGAAAATGTCTTACCTGTGTCACTGTACCTGTTGACACTGTACCTGTTGTGTCACTGTACCTGTTGACACTGTACCTGTTGTGTCACTGTACCTGTTGTGTCACTGTACCTGTTGTGTCACTGTACCTGTTGTGTCACTGTACCTGTTGTC
>NC_051449.1:261171-274952 GCF_001649575.2 Kryptolebias marmoratus | reverse complement strand
GTACCTGTTGACACTGTACCTGTTGTGTCACTGTACCTGTTGTGTCACTGTACCTGTTGTCACTGTACCTGTTGACACTGTACCTGTTGTGTCACTGTACCTGTTGTGTCACTGTACCTGTTGTGTCACTGTACCTGTTGACACTGTACCTTTTGACACTGTACCTGTTGTGTCACTGTACCTGTTGTGTCACTGTACCTGTTGTGACACTGTACCTGTTGGAACTGCACCTGTTGTTGAACCTGTACTCTTTTTCTCACCACATGCAGGTTCAGAGATCAGACCAGAGAAACTCCTTCAGAGGGAAATCAACCACCACGATGTTGATCTTCGAGTCAAACTCATTGGAAACAGTTCTGGTTGTTGTTGTGGTTCTGGTACTTGTGTTACTTTGGCTGAATGTCACCACAGTCACAGATTTCGTCCATGCTACCTGGGACCATATCAAGTCTGCAATCCCAGGAGGAAATCATGCTTACCTAATCATAGTATCAATACTGATGATCCTGATGTTCTTGTTGGGATTGTTCTCATTGGTTCTCTTGGTTTTTGGGATTGTGATGCTTTCTTTCCATTGGCTGAATGTCACCATAGTCACAGATTCATTCAGATCAGCTTGGAACCATTTCCAGGCTGAAAATGATGCTAATATACTAGTAGCATCAATCCTGATGATGTTGATGTTTGTCTTTGGTTTAATTTCCTCAGCTGTCTTGGTTATTGGGGTTGTCCTACTTTCTTTCCATTGGCTGAATGTTACCATAGTAACAGATTTGTTTGAATCAAGCTGGAACCATTTCAAGTCTGTATTCCCTGGAGAAAATCCTCCTAAGATAATAGGAGCATCAGTACTGCTGATCATGCTGTTTGTCTTTGGGTCAGTGTCCTCAGTCTTGGTTTTTGGGGTTGGGATACTTTCGGTACATTTGCTCAATCCTACCATCCTGACAGATTCATTCACTTCAGGCTGGAATCGTATCAAGGATGAATTTCCAGGAGAAAATCATGCCAGGATGTTAGCAGCGTCAGTACTGATGATCATGCTGTTTGTCTTTGGGTCAGTCTCCTCAGCTGTCTTGGTTATCGGGGTTCTAATATTCTCGTCACAGTCGCTGAGCGTCACCATAGTGACAGAATCATTCAGATCAGGCTGGAACCATGTCAGGTCTATCTTCCAAGGGGAACATCTTGTTAAGATGTTAGAAGAAACAACACTGACAATCAAGAGGTTCATCTTTGAGTCAAGGCTGTCAGTAACTCTCCTGGTTCTTGTGGTTTTAGTTGTTTCGATTCTTTGGCTGAACTTCACCATCCTGACTGATTTATTTATATCAGGCTGGAGCTTTTTAAGGTCCGTCGTTCCAGGACTGTTCCTTGTTGAGACATTAGGAGCGTCAACACTGACGATCACAACATTTGTCTTTGGATCGTACTCATCAACTGTTCTGGTGGTCGGGGTTCTGATCCTCTCAGTACATCTGATAACGTTCACCACAGGCTGGAACCGTTTCAGACCAGTCACCCCAGGAGGAAACCCAGCTAAGATATTTGTACCGTCAACAGTGACGATTACGATTTTTATCTTTGGGTCCGTCTCATCAGCTCTCTTCGTTATCAGTGTTCTAATATTCTCACCACATTTTCTGAACGTCACCACAGTGAGAGATTACTTTAACTTGTTTTGGAACCACTTTAGTTCAGTCATCAGCGATTCCATTTTAGAGATGGTCGATGGCAGGAGTGGATTGGCTAACGTTGTTAAAGAAAAGAGCGCCCTGCTGACTCCACAAACAGGATCTCTCCCCGTTTATAAAATTCCACTGAAAGAAAAACAAACCGATTCTAAAGGATACAAATATTTCAGGTTTGGTAAAAAATCCACCAAACCCAACCGCACCATCGTGGTTCTTGGAGCCGCAGGTGCTGGGAAGTCGACGGTCATCAGTGGGATGATTAATTATATCCTGGGCGTTAAATGGGAAGACTCGTATCGCTTCAAGTTGGTGGATGAAGATCAGGTCACTGTGTACAAAATCTATCACCAGAAGGGTTTTAAAATCAACTACTCACTGACGATTGTGGACACTCCAGGCTTCGGAGACACCAGAGACGGAGAGGTCTCTGAGCAGCTGCGGAAACTCTTTTATTCCCTGCTGGATTTCGGTGAAATTGATGCTGTGTGTTTTGTAGCTCAGGCCTCTTTAACTCAACTCACACCAACACAGAAACACATGTTTGATTCGATTCTCTCAATCTTTGGCAAAGATGTGGCAGAAAACATTCGGATTCTGGTGACGTTTGCAGACGATCAGCTGCCCCCGGTTCTGGAAGCGATCAGGGTTTCAGGCGTCTCATGTCCCAGAACCAAAGACGGGCTGCCGGTTTACTTTAAGTTCAACAGCTCAGCTCTGTTTGCAGACAACACCTCTGCAGCAGGGAGCACGAGCGGCAGCGACACAAAACAAAACTCTTATCAGATGTTTTGGCACATGGGAACAAGCAGCATGATGAGTTTCTTTACGGCTCTGGTTTGCATGAAAACCATCAGACTGACGCTGACCGATGAGGTCCTGGGAGGCCGACAGCAGGTGGAGAGTTCGGTGGAGAATCTGCAGATGCAGGTGAAACTGGGTCTGGCCAAACTTGAGAAAATAAAGGAAACGATTGGAAAAGTTAAAGAGCACGAAGCAGAGATCAGCAGAAATTAGGACTTTGAGTTTTACGTCATCGTTAAAAAACCTGTTAAAGTTGACATTTCTCAAAGCGGACGGTACATCACCAACTGTCAGCAGTGTCAGTTCACCTGTCACTTCCCCTGCGGCATACCCAACGATGATGGGAAAAAAGGATGCTCAGCTATGGGCAGTAACGGATACTGTACCGTGTGTCCAGGGAAATGTTTCTGGAACGTGCATTTTAATCAGAAGTTCAAATGGGTGTATCAGGAGTTTAAAGAGAAGCGAACAGCGAAGGAGCTGAAGGAGAACTTCGAGGAATCCACCGAAGAGAAGATGAGCAGTCAGGGGCTGATTGACGAGCTGAAGGCTGAATACGACGCAGGGCTGGAGGAGGTGATGAAACTGGTCCAGCTGTCAGCCACGTGTCTGAACAGACTGAAGGAGATGGCCCTGCAGCCCAATCCTCTGTCCACACCGCAGTACATCGAGCTGCTGATTGAAGGAGAGAGACGAGAGGCCAAACCAGGCTGGGAGCAACGAGTCGAGGCTCTGATGAACGTGAAACAAAAAGCAGAGAGCGCAGCGGAACAATGAGAGGAACCAGGAGCCCATTAATAATCTGCAGCCATGAAACTAATTAAACTCCTCAGGGTCCAAATGACACCAGCAACAAACAAATATCTGCATTTATTTGAAATTCTGCTGTAAAAACTGACTGAAATCATTATTTTTGTTCCTAATCCAAACTGATCATGTTGTTGGAACTGTACATTATATTCAAACTTTAATACGTTTTTATTCAGAGGGATTTTTAATGTTTGAGATGTTTGTTGTTGTTTTTATTTTCTTTAATGTGGGTTTATTTTCTTCAAGTCTTTTTAAATCTTTCTGGTGTAAAAGCACATTATTTGTACAGATGTGTGTCTTTTTTATGTGTTCTGATAAAAAAAATAAATAAAACAAAAACAAAATATCTACGAGTAGACTCTGCTCTGTTCTTAGTTTCACAGCCTGACATCTGACTGCATGTCTCCAGCAGTCTCTGTGTCCAGGGGGACACCTGGACAGGTCACAGGGACACAGGGACACATGGGACAGACGTGACTGTTTGATGTGTCATATAATCATAAATAACTAAAAGTAGAATTTAAATATTTTCCACCAACATCTTACTGTAAAAAGCACCAAAGTAGAGGAAGGTGAGCACCATCTAAAAATAGATTTTATTCATTTTTGTCATTAAATCGCTTTTTGTTTGTCAGAATAAACTCTTCACTTTGTCCACAAGGGGGCAGCAGCACATCATCTGAGAAACTCATTTAGTTTATTTGTTCATTTATTTAAACTGACAAAAACCTCTTTATTCTGCATATTTTACAGTAAATCCTCTGAATGGGTCACTGATGCATCTGACTCTAATCTGCAGGTTTTTGTTTTTGACATTTCTGTCATTTATAAAAAATAAACTTATTTTAACTTTTGACACATGATCTTATTTTAGGTCATTTCTGTTTATTTTTAGTTGTAGTTGAAAAGTTTTGCACAGATCAAACCAAACTGAAGCAGCGGAGTGGTTCAATTTGGTCCTCCTCCTCCTCCTCCTCCTCCTCAGGAGGAAGCATATAAAGACAGAAGTAGCAGCTCTTCCTCTCTGACCCTCACCATCACACCTCCTCCTCCTCCTCCTCCTCCTCCTCAGGAGGAAGCATATAAAGACAGAAGTAGCAGCTCTTCCTCTCTGACCATCACCTCCTCCTCCTCCTCCTCCTCCTCCTCTGGTAAGTCCTGAATGCTGCTGTGACTCTGAGACAAATAACTTCTTCATGTTCTGTTTAACAAACTCAAACTCATCTAAGAGTTTAAACTATAAAACTCATTTGGAAACTGGTTTTTGTTCTGAACATCAGATTATTTCTCTGTGTGAAGATTATTGTGTTTTAGCTCCTGTTCAGAGTCATAAATTAATATTTCTGCACGATTCGACGAGTTTCCAACTAAAGCAGGAAGTTTCTTCCTCCTGACTGAAGTTCAGTAAAATACAAGAACAAACTGTAAGACTGTTTAAATTAAAGTGTGCTTATTTTAAAGTTATAATTCATTAAAGGTGAGGGTTTTTTCTGCATAAGTCTAAATAATGTTTAAAATGAAGCAGAAGTTTTTAAAACAATAACAGAATAATTTAATAATTTAATTCCTTCTGTCTCTCAGGAATCAGGATCTCATCTGGAAACTCGACCAGGTGAATAATGTTTTACAGTATTTGTATTCATGCAGTCATTTGGAAACAGAACAGGTTTGAAAAACATTTGTGTTACAATGATGAGAAAGGAGTTGTAATTTTTAGGTTTTATGTCCAATGTTACAAAACAAGTGACTTTTTTGCTGTTTTTCAGTTTTTATTTAATATCTGAAATATCCATGTTGCCACCCCTTCTCCTCCTTTTACAAACTAAGTTATTTATGTTTTATTAATTATTAGTAATTCTTGCTTGTTGTGTCTCAGTGTTTTTATTTTGATGTAAAAGAGCAGAAATGTCCTGAAGCAGAAAATGTTGCCTAAATATAAATATAAATATAAAAAGTCAGAATTATCTTTTTAACAAACGTGGTTCTAACTCAAGTTTTGAATTTTAGAAAAACTTGTTAATAATTACAATATTAATAATGTGAAAACTTTAACTGAAGTTCGATGATGTTTCTCCTGAAAATAAAAGCAGCAGTTTAAAGGAGACGTGGCGTCAGCGTCTTATTATTAGCATCTTAAGGAAGAATTAAATTCCACCAAGCTGCAGATATTGGACAACATTTATCGAAGAGCCATCAGCTGACGTCCTGTTTGTTTTATTTCTTTCAGCTTCTTTCCGGGATGAACCCAAACAGCAGCAGAACGATGGTGGTCGCAGCGCTCGGCCGGCCTTTCAGCCTCGGGATGCTTTACGACTGCCGGCGGGATTTACTCGTCCCTGGTAGGGATGAGCTGCTTCTGTTCTCATCACAGTGGGCTCAGGAAGCTGAGATTAAACATTTTTAATTGTATTCAGATTTATATTATGTTTATAGACATAAATGGTCACTGAACAATTAGACTTAAACAAAATTATCTGCAAGTCTTCAAATTCAAAACAAGCTGGATGGATTTTTATATTAACAGAATCAGTTTCCATGATGGACAAAGAAAACTGAACAAATGTACAAAATAATGTTTGTTTTCTGGTTCCAAACTTGAGATGAACACTTTAACCTGTTGTTTTAATGAGCTTAAAAGGGATATTCTGGTCATTTCTGAAGCGATGTTCTGTCAGGTAACAGTAAATGGACTGAACTCCAAACAACACAACCTGCCCTCATTAACCCATCCATACTACATCTCTACAAACTGGAGGCAGTGAGGGGTTCAGTGCTTTGCCCAAAGGCACTTCAACAAGTGACTGCTGCCAGGAATCAAACCTCCAACTCTCTCATTAGAGGTCAACTGCTCTAACCACTGATCCACAGTGTTAGTACTGATAGTTATCAATACTTATTACTGTTTAAAATCATAAAAATCATTCCTCAACACATTCCACACGAAGCAGATTCAGTTCAGATACAGTTTGAAATGTGTGACTGAAGGTAGATGTTGGGATAAACGTTTTTATTCCAGCCGTTAGCAGCAGCTAACTGGAGCGAGGAGCTGACTGATAAGCTGTGATGATTGTTGAAAACAGAATAAAGAACAAAGATAAAAACACGACCGATCATGGATTTAATTAGCAACAGAAATGTTGTTCAGTTGAGAAAATGGTGACAAACTAAACATCGTCATGCATGAGTTTAAAACTTTAATTTGAGCGGATCTAGTTCTTTTTACACACCAATTGTTTTAGAGTTATTTTATAAGCCTGGAAAGCCTTTAGCCTAGCCTGAAGACTTCTGGTCTTTTCTCCAGGCTCTACGGCTGATAAGGTGCTAATTATTGATGATTATTTGACAGAACATCACTTCAGAAACGTCTTGTTTCCTCATCTAAAGCTTAAAAAGTGAACCTGAGAAACAAAGAGGTGTTCAGTTTGTCTGAGAAAACGTCTCCTTTATTGTGTTGCAGGGATGACGCTGTGGGACAGCGACGCTCTGGAGAATAACATCGCAGAAAGAGCCCAGAGCTACAACGACTTTGAGATCGTTTCGTCTAAATCCATCGCAGATAAATCCTCTGCTCTGAATGTTGAAGCTTCCCTGAAGGCCAGCTTCCTGAGTGGCCTGGTGGACGTGGAGGGGTCAGCTAAATACCTGCATGACGATAAGACGTCCCACAATCAGGCCAGGGTGACGCTGAAGTATGAAGCAACCACGAAGTTCCAGGAACTGTCCATGGATCATCTTGGTCGAGGCAACGTGAAGTACCCTTACGTGTTCGACCAAGACATCGCAACGCATGTAGTCACCGGCGTTCTCTACGGGGCGAAAGCCTTCTTTGTGTTTGACCGCGACGTGTCTGAGGATGAAAACCATCAGGACATTGAGGGCTACCTCAAACTGATGATCAACAAGATCCCCAGTGTTTCAATCGGAGGTTCAGGTTCCGTGAAACTGGACAACACTGATATTAAAAAGGTTGAGACCTTCTCCTGCAAATTCCACGGAGACTTTCTGCTTCACAAAACTCCAGCAACCTTCCTGGAGGCTGTGAATGTTTACCAAAGTCTGCCAGAACTGCTGGGAGAAGATGGAGAGAACGGCGTGCCAATGAAGGTCTGGCTCCTGCCTTTAGCCAGTTTAGACTCTTCTGCTGCGAAGCTTGTTCGTGAGATCAGTGCAGTGTTTGTCGAAGACGCACAAGCGGTCCTGGAGGACCTGAAGGAAGTGGAGATAAGGTGCAGCGATGCTCTAAAAACCACTGTTGCACAGCAGTTTCCAGACATTGAAAAAAAGATTAAAACCCTTAAAGAAAGGTGCTCTGAGTTCAAGCTGGAATTTCAGCGAAACCTGGCAAAGATGCTTCCCTCCATCCGCGGAGGAGGAGAAGAAGAGGCCGTGCTCGCTGAGCTTCTGGAGAAACGAATATCTTCACCTTTTAACCACACGAAGCTGAATGAGTGGCTGGACTGCAAAGAGAGGGAAATCCACACCGTGCTGTCTTTTACAAAAATGATGAAAAGTGCCAAAATAACCTCATCTGAAAACCAGCAGTTCAAAGAGGTCCTGAGTGCAGAAAAGGCTGTTTGTTACGTCTTCACCTCCCTGGGACGCAGTGAACAGTACCTCACAGATTTATCAAAATACCTGAATGAAACAAACGACGACTCCCAGGATCCTCAAACTCCTGACGTGGAGAAGGAACAGTGGTTCGCCTCCAAAGATGTAGGAAATGAAATGAGAAGAAAAGCAAAACTCTTCAGGGATTTCGCCGAGGCCAACAAGGAGAACAAGAATTTAAAGTTTCTGACAGCGGCTCTGACAGACAGAACTCAGAACGGTTCCAGCATCTACCTTTACGAAAACGGCTTCTCTGTCAGTGAGAACTTTGAGCCTCCTTCAGAAGCTGAAGCTGCTGTTACAGATATAACCCACCACAGCGTCAGTCTGAAGATCTCTCCTCCCAGGTTCGGAGCGGAGAACATCACCTCCTACTCTGTGGAGTTCTGTGTCCGTGGAGAAGATGGATGGAACCAGAAGACTGAACCAAACTCTGGAGAGGTGACAGTGAGGGACCTGAGTCCAAACACAGAGTATGTGTTCAGGTGCAGAGCGGTGACCTCAGTTGGTCTTGGACCAACCTATGATCTCAGGGATCCCATTAAAACTTTACCCTGCAGCCCTCCTGAGAACCCCCGCACTGAACCAAGCATGTGTGAGATCTCAGTCTGCTGGGAGGAACCCGCTGAGATTGCTCAGGACGTTCAAATATTCAGCTACATCGTGAAGTATGCAATAAGAAACAAGGAGGATCTAAAATGGAGTCGAACGCGCTCAGAAACCCAAGCTGTGACGCTGTCCTTACTTCCTCCAAACACAGAGTATGCAGTCAGAGTAATCTCTGACTGTGGAGGTGCTGGAAGAAGCAAAGAAAGCCTGACGGTTTCCTGCAGAACTCCTGATACACACCTGCTGCTCCTGCAGGAAATAATGCACGACTTCCCTGATTTGGACACCAGGTGCAAAAATGCCCAGCAGTCCACCACTGTTCAACACTTTCCACAGATCGGAAAGAAACTGGAGATGTTTGACAAACAGTGCATGAAGTTCAAGGAGGTGATGCTCCAAAAGCTGAGAGAGAATGCTCCTCCCATCCTGAGCAAACAGGACAAAGAGAGCGTCGTCATGAACATGACAGAAATGAGAAATTCAACCAATTTCAGGGAGAGAGACCTGCAGATGTGGATTCAGTGGAAAGAGAGAGAGATCCAGGTTGTCCAATCAGTGACTGACAGGCTGAAAAACACTGAGTTCATCTCTTTAACGCCCCCGTTGTCTTCAGATCAAATGGACCCACATTTAAAAGGGCTTCCATTCCTCTTTTCAGTTCCAAAGGCTTCAGGAGAGTTAGATGCCATTAAGATGAGACCTCCCCTTCCAAAGTATGTTCTGAGCTTTGTTTTCACCTCACTGGGTGAAGAGGAGCCATACCTGTCTGCTTTGTCAGCATCTGTTGACCAAAACAGCCAAACTGCAAACCTTAAAGAGTGGCTTCCATGGTTCAAAGGCAGAGAGGAGCAGCTGAAACAAAAGGCAAAATGCTTTGGGGATTTTGCAGAAGCCAACAAGGGGAACAAGGATATAAAGTTTCTGACTGTAGGGTTTACAGATGAGGAACACAAAGGTTCAACCATCATCCTTGTAGAAAGTGGCACCTACGCCAGTCAGAGCTTTGAGCCTCCTTCAGAGCCTGGAATTGAGAATGTACCTGTCCAATGGGAGGCAGGTGTGACTCTGAAGATCTCTCCTCCCAGGTTCGGAGCGGAGAACATCACCTCCTACTCTGTGGAGTACCGTGTCCGAGGAGAAGATGGGTGGAGCCAAACGACAGCAGAAACATCTGGAGAGGTCACAGTGAGGCACCTGAGGTTAAACACCGAGTATCTGTTCAGGTGCAGAGCGGTGACCTCAGTCGGCGTCGGACCGGCCAGTGAAGTCATCAGCGCCGTGCCTTTTGGGTAAGAGTCTCGATTTGAGGTTTTTTTAAATGTGACATATAATATATGATGTGATAAAGATAAAATAAGATTTCTGTTTAAAAACCTTCTTGCTGAGGATCCACAACCTAATTACTGTATAACTGACAGCATTATCAGAGTATAAACACATTCAGTCCTAAATCATTTATGAGAATAATAAAGAAAATAGGAACCAAATTAGCTCCTTGGGGATCTCCTGTGGTTACAGTGAGAACAGCTGATCTGTAGTTTCATGCCAGGGAAGAAAACAAACGAACCCCAGCCTTCAGGTTTATCTCCAACCCGATGTGTCCGCTCAGCTTTTTAAAAGGATGTTTGTGTTTTTCTCTGCTGGATTAGACCCAGAAACCCCGGGATTGAGATGCCACCTGAGGGAGTCCGACCAGCTGGGGATCCACAGTGAGAGACGACCCGCTGATCCACCTGATCCATCTGATCCACCTGCTGATCCACCTGATCCACCTGATCCATCTGATCGACCCGCTGATCCACCTGATCCATCTTAATTGATCATCTTTAATTAATCAGTAGTATTGATAAATAAACATTTGTAACCGATGAAAAAAACATTTTATTTAATGCATCTAATGTGCTGAAATCTGATGCTAAAGCTGTTAAATGAAAACAGGTCATTAAAGTTTTAATTTTATTGTTTTTACAGAAAAAAAAATCAAACAATTCTGTTAATCTGCAGAAAATTAAAAAATCTGTAACTAAAGTTTAACAGATGATTTGTTCTTTGTTGCTGATTATTTGTTGTTTGTTTTCTTTGTTAAATCAATAAATAATAAACAAAACTTGGTTTCAGCCTCAGAGAATCAATTAAAAATATATTTATTTTTCTCTTTTGCAAACAAAAAGTTTAACTTGATGCAAACATTAAAGGGTTTAAAAAACTCAAATAATGAACTTTTAAAATCCACAAAAAAATTGTATTTTTTATCTAACTTTAATAAAATTATCAAAAATGTGTGTTTGAGTAATAAAATTCCTTTCAGGAATGCTTATCGCCCCGTCAGAGAGACAAAACATTATAAAACATAAAATTATAAAATAAAATATTACAAAATTATAAAACTGGAGAAATGGTGTGTGCATAAATATTCACCCCTTTTGCTTTAAAGTCCACCATGAAGTTCAGAAGGCACTTAATTAGTTTGATCAACTAGAAGTGGAGCTTATTATTATTATTATTATTATTATTATTATTATTATTATTATTATTATTATTATTATTATATTAAGTTCAGGAAGACTCAACAAATGGGCCTAAATCTATAGAATAAAAAAAACTACACCTACAGTTGATGTCATCAGGCTGACAGGAGAGAGAGTCGAACCCGGAGCGCTGACTCATCTTGAACTCAGGAAAAAAAACTAATTTATTAAAAACAAAACCAAACAAACGGCTGACGTGGCAGCAAAACTAAACACAACAACATCCAGAAAAACCGAACAGGAGGCGAGACGAGAGAACCAGACAGGTGAAGGTCAGGAGCAGGTTTAAAGAACAGGAGGTCATCAGCTCAGGCGGGCTCAGGTGGGATGATTTCAGGACTGATGACAGGTGCAGATGGGCGTGGCAGACTGAGAAGAGAACCAGACAGGTGAAGGACAGGAGGTTTTCAGCTCAGGTGGACACAGGTGGGATGATTACAGGACTGATGACAGGTGCAGATGACAGGTGCAGATGGGCGTGGCAGGCAGAGGAGAGAACCAGACAGGTGAAGGACAGGAGCAGGTTTAAAGAACAGGAGGTTATCAGCACAGGTGGGCTCAGGTGAGATGATTTCAGGATTGATGATGTGGGTGAAAAGCAAAGGTATGTCGCACACCGAAATAACTGTCAGAGACTCGTTGGATTCCAGCCAATACACGGGGGATTTTATTGACACATTTACTCTTGATCAGCTTGCCCCAAAATCCCAAAGTATCTTTGAGAANAGGGCGTATTTATACAGAAATCAATGCATGATGACTATGCATACTTCTGACCATTTACGTAACTTCTACGACACTGGGTCTAGCTCAACCCAGTGTGTTTCCTGTGTTCCAGGAACCAGACAATTCCTGTGTTCCAGGAATCCTCCTGTTATCACCACCACTGTTCCAGAGTTCTGGCAAAAACAACCGGACATTCCTAACAAGGCTTGGTGAACTTCTGCACTCACTTCTCCTCCACAATGACAGGTGCAGATGACAGGTGCAGATGACAGGTGCAGATGGGCGTGGCAGGCTGAGGAGAAGTGGAATGATGACAGAGACACAGAGAAGAAGACATGAAGACAACAAAAGAGACACTAAACCCAAAAAGAAACACAAGAAAACTGAATCCTGACACACTTTCACTCCAATATTCACCCTCAGAGTGAACGGATTAAAGATCTTTATAAATACTGTAGTTGTTGACATGTTTCCATGGCAACGCTGAAAGTCAGCATCTCGTCCTGTCTTTAAATGTTTCTGTTTGGACGTCATTATTGTGTCTGGATGCCTGGAGACCTGTTCAGTCTGATATTAGTCTTATGGTGTTAGTCACATGACTGCGGGAAGAAAACGCCTTCAAGGTTTTTAAAAAGTAAAAGAGGCTGCAGAAACACGTCTGGTGAGGATCTGCATCTGTTCCACCTCGCTGAACACGATAATGAAGGTTTGACTTGTTTACAACCGTAAATTTAAATGTCTTAATAAATGTCAGGCCTGGAAGGCAGCGGCTTCACTCAGTGAGCAGATTGTCTTCCACAGAGAGCTGCAGGCGGAGGTCGTCTTTGTGTCGTGACCCTCGGGTTCAGATTCACTTCTCCTCCAAGAGGAGGTCAGACACCGGACCCACCCAGAACCGAGGAGAAACACCTGGAGACATCCGTCTGAAACTGATGCAACCAGTGATGAGTGGACTCAGAGGTTCCTCAGGGCTGACCCCACACATCGCTGACATTTAAACTTTTAGCTGATGAAGGATAAATGCAACATCTGCTGAGTGAAGAAAGAACCTCGAACAGAACGATTTCACAACCAGTTACAGAAAAACTGCATGAGCAGCACAGATGGGACACAATGAGGATTAATAATAATAATAATAATTAAAATAAAGAAAAAACTAACAGAAATCTGAAGAACTGATCTCTGACATCACCCTGAGGTGTCTGAGGTTGTAGTTTGACTGATTGTATTCATTGTTGCTTGTTTTCTGTTAGTCTTCTTGTGTCTTTGGTCATTGTCCCCTCAGTCCTTGTTAACTGTCCACACCTGTCCTCAGGTAAGTCCCACCTGTCCTCAGGTAAGTCCCACCTGTCCTCAGGTAAGTCCCACCTGTCCCCCTGGCAGGATGTTTATGCTGTTTATCTGCTCCCTGCTGCTTTTAGTTAAATCCTTCTTTAATTCACTGAGTTCTCCAGATGTTGTGTCTGAGGCTCAGACCAGAACCTCGTGACATTCAGGGGATTACAAATGTTCATATTAACTCATAAATCAGAGGTTTTAACCTTTTCTTCCTCTAAATGAGCTGAAATCCTCAGTCTGGTTGCAGAAAACGAGGAGCAGCTGGAGAAGGCATCGATTGTTTCTCTTCTGACACAAACTTATGAAGCTAAACTTCAAACAAAACCATACATTTATATTAAAAACTGAGAAGTTGCATAAATCAGGATGGAAACAGTCTGATTCTGGACGTCTTCAGGCTTTTTGTCTTTTCAGTAATTTTAGTTCCTTGATGACATTTGAAGCACTGCTGCTGAAATCCTTTCTGTTTTTATTCTTTTCTATTGTTCTATATAATTTATGTCTATGAGCTGCAGTCTTGTATGCAGTTTATTTATTTTCTGTCTGAAAGTTTTACTCCAGGGTGTTGGAAGGAGCTCCATCCTCAGGTTCAGGAGGATCTCTGGGATGTGGAGCAGATCTTCAGCCCTGCAGAGCTGCTGAGGGCCGCCGGCTGCAGGTCGGACCC
>NC_051449.1:253198-259504 GCF_001649575.2 Kryptolebias marmoratus | reverse complement strand
GGACCCGGTGCAGGTTGGACCCGGTGCAGGTCGGACCCGGTGCAGGTCGGACCCGGTGCAGGTCGGACCCGTTGCAGGTCGGACCCGGACTGGATCTGATGACAGAGGAGAACCTCACGGTCTCATGTTCTGTTAGCACTTTCAGTCTTTTTGTTTCAAATACCTTTAAGGTCTGACTTTTGATCTTTTCTCCTGGTTCCTGTTTGTCACAAACATAAGGAACAAATATGGTAAAAAATAAATAAAACAGAAACATGCAGATGTTTCTAAAGACAGCAGGATAACTCACTCACATGTTTTTATGTTTTTATCGTTGTGAAACGCCTCCTGAGGATGAACAAACACGAGGAGGAGGTTCTTCCTCTGAGGAGACATAAAAACAGAAAAAACAGGACTGATTTATATCTGTGACACACGTCTCCTCTGTAAGTACACTCGTGTTTTTAACTGATGCTTTGTCCTCTTTAACCTGCTCTAACCTGTAATTAAAGTTTATCTGTCATTAGAAAGAGTCTTTTAACAGTTTGTTGTGTTTCTATGTTTGAGTTTTGGGTTTTTAGTGTGAAAAATCCATCAGAAAGTCTTTTTGTGTTTCTTCTCTTTTAAAAACAACAACAATAATCCTGACACATTCTGCAAATGATCACAATAAAACCTGAAAATTAAAGTTTTTAGTTTCTCATGATGTTGATGTAACAACAGTCCTTTACTAAAGCAGGATTTTAATTTATTGGAAGTTATTTTTAATTGTTGCATTGCTATAATTTACTAAATGTAAAAGAATCTTCACATTTCTTCAGTCTAAAGAACTTTCATCAGTTTTCTGTAACAGTCATTTAATTAGTTTCCTGTTTGATCTGAACTGATGACTGAAACAGTAAAATAAAAGTTTATTCCCCCAAGGATTCATTATATGTCTGCATGAGACACAGCAGCCTCTGGGTGGCGCCGTTCATCCGATGTGAAGAGTTTCTGTCCATTTTATGAACTAATGCTGCAGGTTGTTGAGCAGCCATGATGACAGACATCTGAAAATCAAACTTTAATCTTAATTATTCCTGATTTATTAGCAAACACCTCAGAAGTTTAGCACCAGTCAAACTGGAGCTAAGGGGCGGAGCTTTGGACCCAGATGTGTTGCTCCACCCATTTTTATTTTAATCAAAATTTGACCCTAACTCTAAAGTTCAAACACTTTCTCTGCATCATGTTTTCTTTTTCATCTCTGGAAGGTGCAAAACCTGCAGATAGAATAAAAGTCTGTAGTCCAGAGTTAATGTTCAGTTTGAACAGGATCAACAGACTGTTTTTACTTCGTGCACGCAGAGCTATGGCCTCTCAGTCCGCCCAGACGATGATGCTCCCGGCGCTCGGTCGGCCCTTCAGCCTCGGGATGCTTTACGACTGCCGACGGGACTCCCTTCTTCCTGGTAAGGACCCGCAGTAACAGATCCATTTAAAGCAGCACAACTGGAAAATGAGAGGGTGAATTATCTTTACATCCTGAGCCAAATGTTGTCTGAATTCTTCTGCAGGCCTGACGCTGTGGGACCGAGAAATCCTGCAGAGTCACGTCAGAGAGAGGCCGAAAAGCTACAACGACTACCAAATACTTTCATCTGAATCAGTTACAGATAAAACTGCAGCTCTAAACGTCGAGGCTTCCCTCACAGCAAGTTTCTTTAGTGGTCTGGTGGAGGTGGAGGGATCAGCTAAATACCTGCATTATGAGAAGACGTCCAGAGATCAGGCCAGGGTGACGCTGAAGTACGAAGCAACAACAAAGTTCCAGGAACTGTCCATGGATCATCTTGGTCGAGGCAACGTGAAGTTCCCGTACGTCTTTGAGCAAGGAGTAGCCACTCACGTGGTGACAGGTGTTCTCTACGGGGCTCAGGCCTTCCTCGTGTTCGACAGTTACCGGTCCGGGGATGAAACCCAACAAGACATCGAGGGGAGTTTACGCGTGATGATTAAGAAGATTCCCAGCCTGGACATCGAAGGTTCGGGTTCTGTGAAGATGTCAGACGAGGACAAAAAGACCGTTCAGAACTTCACCTGTAAGTTTCATGGAGACTTTCTGCTCAAGACAACTCCTACAACCTTCCAGGACGCAGTGGAGGTCTACCAGAGCCTGCCCTCGCTGCTGGGAGAAGATGCAGAGAAGGCCATACCGGTGAAGGTCTGGCTCCTGCCGCTGGAGAATTTAGACTCTTCTGCTGCTAAACTTGTCCGTGAGATAAGCGCGGCGTTTGTTGAAGATGCACAAGCGGTCCTAGTGGACCTGAAGGAAGTGGACATAAGGTGCAACGATGTGCTGAAAACAATGGCTCGGCCCATCTCGCAGGTCAGCAGGAAGATCAGAGTTTTTAGAGAACTGTGCTCCGAGTTCACAGTGGAGTTTCAACGCCACCTGGCCACCATACTCCCAGTAATCCGAGGAGGAGGAGAAGAAGAGTCTGTGCTGGCAGACGTGCTTATAAAGAGGATGTCCTCCCCGTTCAGCCACTTAAAGCTGAACGAGTGGCTGGACGGTAAGGAGAGAGAAGTTGACATCATCACGTTCTTCTCCGGTTTGATGAAGAACACTCAGATCGTCCCAACTCAGACTGAGCTCTTCAAAGAGGTTCTCAGCGTGGAGAACGCTGTCTGTTATGTCTTCACCTCCCTGGGAGGTGAAGAACCGTTCCTCTCAGCTTTATCAAACTACCTGAAAGGAACCAAACCAGGGGATGAAGATCCAAAACTCCATGATGTAGAGAAGGAGCAGTGGTTCTCCTCAAAGGAAGTCCTGAATGAAATGAGAAAACAGGTGAAGCTCTTCAGTGATTTTGCAGAAGCCAACCAGGAGAAGAAGAACATCAAGTTCCTGACAGTGGCTTTAACTGATGAGGAACACAAAGGTTCCAGCATCTACCTTTATAAAGACGGCTTCACTGTCAGTGAGAACTTTGAGCCTCCTTCAGAACCTGAATCTGTGACAGCAGCTGACAGGAACCACAACAGCGTGACTCTGAAGATCTCTCCTCCCAGGTTCGGAGCGGAGAACATCACCTCCTACTCTGTGGAGTTCTGTGTCCGTGGAGAAGATGGATGGAACCAGAAGACTGAACCAAACTCTGGAGAGGTGACAGTGAGGGACCTGAGTCCAAACACAGAGTATGTGTTCAGGTGCAGAGCGGGGACCTCAGTTGGTCTTGGACCAGCCTATGATCTCAGGGATCCCATTAAAACTTTACCCTGCAGCCCTCCTGGAAAACTCCAGGCTGAATCAAACCTGTGTGAGATCTCAGTCTGCTGGGAGAAACCTGCGGAGCTCGGACAGAATGTCACAGTTCAGAGTTACATCATGGAGTACGTGATGAAAGCAGATGGAGAAGGAGAGGAGGACCTCCACTGGAACCAGGTAAAGTCAGAAACTGAAACTGTGACCGTGAAACTGCTTCCACCAAACACACGATACGCTGTCAGGGTCTTCTGTGACTGTGGAGAAGCTGGAAGGAGCAAAGAAAGCCCAACAGTTTTCTGCAGAACCCCCGACACACACCTGCTGCTCCTGCACCAGATTCTGCACGACTTCCCTCAGTTAGAAGCAGTTCTCCAGTCAGACTCTGAGTCCCTGGCTGTCCAACAGTTCCCACAGATCAGAGACAACCTGACAGCTCTGAAAGCCCTCTGCGTGCAGTTCAAACAGGTGATGCTGCAGAAGTTAAAGGAGACGGTTCCATCCATCCTGAGCGAAGAGGAGAAGACGTCTGGGATCCAGGCGATGAGAGAAACAAGGTTAAACAGTCCTTTCAACGAAGAAGACCTCAGGCTGTGGACAACCTGGAAGATGAGGGAGATCCATACTGTCCAACATTTGACCCAGATGATGAAAAACACTGAAATCATCTCGTCCCAGTACACCTATGAGGAGAAAATCCACAGTGCGGAGCAAGTTGTGAGCTTTGTTTTCACCTCGCTGGCTGAAGACGAGCCGTACCTCTCTGCTATGTCCGAGTACGTTGATCGGAAAGGTCAGGAACCTCTTCCTGGTCCCCATCTGACCCAGTGGATCCCACAGATCAGAGACATGATGGACAGGTTGAGTCTCAGGGTGAAGCTCTTCAGTGATTTTGCAGAAGCCAACCGGGAGAAGAAGAACATCAAGTTCCTGACAGTGGGTTTAACTGATGAGGAACACAAAGGTTCCAGCATCTACCTTTATAAAGACGGCTTCACTGTCAGCGAGAACTTCCAGCCTCCTTTAATGCAGGTAAGAGCTTTCAGGAGGTAAACACCTGTAATTCACAACTCATCTCTGCTGCAGAGGTTTAAAGATGTTGTTCGTGTCGACAGGAACGCGGTGAAGAAAACCTGCTGGGATCGTCTGCAGATAGTTTTAGTTTAAACATTTTATATCAAAAATGCCACAATAACCCCATGTTTTTTATTACTGACAGATTAGATTCTTTTCTCTGATCTCAGAAACTCTGCACTTTATTTTCTGATATTTTTCCTAATTATATGTTTATATTTCTCTTTCAGGTCTGAGTGAAGAGGAAGAGGAAGAGGAAGATGAGAAGTTTCATCAGATGGATTTCTGCAGAACCTTAAACTTCTCTCTGTGATTCTGAGGATCATAAAATAAGAAATACAAGCAAATAATTTTTCCATTTTAGTTTTCTCTACTTTACAAATAACTCCTAACTTTTAAAACAAATGGAAAATAAAAGTTTTAAGGTGTTTAAAGTTTCCAGTTGATTTTATTTGAACATTTTATCTGTTTGTTTGTTTCTGCTTCACTTTTATTTTTAAGTTGGAATAAAAGTTTTTTTTTACAAACAGATGAAACTTCTGTCCTTCATTCATATTTTAATAAACTTTAAAGATTTGATTTGTAATCATTTAATGTTTAATTAAAATCAATTTGTTTGAAGAAAATGTTAAATTATGTTTCTGTTTCCAATAATCTGATAATAAATCACTAATTGATGATTTTAAGACTTTAAATCTGTTTTACTGGAGATTCTGAGGAGATTTTAAAATTATTTTCCTGTTTTTGTTTCAGTTAATCAGTTTTATTTTCTGCAATAAAATCAAATCAAACCTGAAGTTGTGTTAAATCGTTTTCTTTGTATGAACTTAACTAGTTATTGTTTTTATTCGTTTTAGAATTAAATACTTTTATTACAAAGTAATGTTAGGGTTTATTTTTTAAGAGAAAAACAAAGTTCAGTTCTGTGTTTTATAAACAGCTGGATTTTATTTTAAAATCCAACAATCAGGAACAAGAAAACAAAATATTACATTAATGAAAAATATTCAGATGGATTATTTATCATATTAAATTTAGAAAGTTCCTCTGAAGGAGCATCTTTACCGTCAACAGAAACGGATCATTTTATTTGACCAGCTTTGTTAAAAACACAAACTTTAAATAATAATAATATTAAAAACCTTTTGGTTTCCTGATGCAGCAGCAACAGAAACTTTTTGTTCCAGTGAGATGATATGAACTGAATCTGCATTTATTAACAAATCTATAATTATTTTGCAGCAACATTTACTTTCAGAGAGAAAAACAAACTCAACAGTCATTAAATCTTATTTACCTGATAAATCTTTCATGGTTTCAGGAAGCTGTTTGACCCACATGCAGAGAATCAAATAAAGTTTTACTGAACAAACAGTAAATGTGTCTTTTGTCCTGGAGGAACGAGGCAGGGAGAGGAGAGACGGGAACCGAAGAGGAGATGGTGAGAAGACAGGGTAACTTGAGTTAAAGTGATCTGGAGAAGAACGACTTCCATCCGATGGTGGAAGGAGTTGGTCCACCAGGGAGGGGTTTGGGTCCAGAGGTATTTAACAGAGTCTGATCCTGCGGGTGTCCAGAGAAGGCCGACCGATGAGGACAGTATGAGGACAGACAGGACTCAGAGAGGAAGGATCGGAGGAGACGTTATTAACAGTCGTGGGAGGAAACCATGATCTGATTTAAGAAGAACTCAGGAGACGGCGAGGAATCCTTCCCAGAGATCACAGAGGAGAACCTGGCAGCAGATAAACTCTAGAAAGAGCGGCTTGGAGTAACCTACAGGTCAACCAGCAATCCCCTCCTGATGAGCATCAATGTAACCCAGGTGTGAGTAATCACCTGACTGGTCCACGACTCCTTGGCTCCCTCTGGTGGAAGGAAAACAGAACCCAAACCCTGCTCCCTGACAAAATCCTGACCTCAGCCTGACCTCAGCCTGACCCCAGCAGGACCTCAGCAGGACCCCAGCCTGACCTCAGCAGGACCCCAGCCTGACCTCAGCAGGA
>NC_051449.1:246876-250528 GCF_001649575.2 Kryptolebias marmoratus | reverse complement strand
GACCTCAGCAGGACCTCAGCAGGACCTCAGCTCGGCTCTTATTCCTCTTTCTTAGTTTCTGCTGAATGAGCGACAGGCGCCTCCCTGAAAGGTTAAAGTTTCATCACACCAAATGTTTTCCATCTTTGGAAACTTTCACAGCTGGTTGAACTTTTCTTCTTCCTCTTTCCTCTGAACACAAACCGTTTCGTTTGTCTAAAAGAAAAACATCATCAAATCTGATATTTGCCTCCTTTCAGAGCAACTTTTGACCTTCAGCTCGTTTAGAGAAAACCTTGTGTTGCTTCTAAAGTTTCCAACATCAAACCTGTCCTCAGACTGTCTTCAGACTGTCCTCAGACTGTCTTCAGACTGTCCTCAGACCGTCCTCAGACCGTCCTCAGACTGTCCTCAGACTGTCCTCAGACCGTCCTCAGACTGTCCTCAGACTGTCCTCAGACCGTCCTCAGACTGTCCTCAGACTGTCCTCAGACTGTCCTCAGACTGTCCTCAGACTGTCCTCAGACTGTCCTCAGACTGTCCTCAGACCGTCCTCAGACTGTCCTCGGAAGACGCAGGCTTTTCCGCTGTAAGTACGCAGAAATGTTGTTTTTTTCTGACACAGAAGCTGAATGAAGTCGATTTTTAACCTGATAAATGTTTGTTTGTTTCTGTCAGAGAAAAGAAGATTTTTAAAAGAATAAAAAAGTTCTGTGATGTTAGAACCCGGTTTAATTTAACTTCTCTGAATTGTTGATTCTTGTGTTTTTGAACAATTCAATCAGAGAAAAGATTTAAGAGTTTTATAAGAGAAATACATTTATTTACAGTTGCTTTCATCTTTTGCAGTTTCACTCAGTTCTGCAACAAAAATGTAACTTTTGAGGTTTGTTGAAGTTTTTCTGAAGGAAATCGTCTGAATTAGAGTCTCATCTGATGCAGATTAAACTGTAAAAACTCACTTCCATAGACATGAAATCATCAGTTTTCACTGGAAATTGTTGTTTATGATGTCAAACAAAACTAAAATCTTCTGATTCAAAGATCTTTACTTTGTGTTTGCTTACCACATTTTGACAAATATGGACATGATTTATTTTATTTTATGTTTTATGATTAGTTGTTTTTTATGAAATTTGCGATTTTTATTTTGACCACCAGAGGGCGCCACGTGACTGAAGAGTTAAAAACTAAAAGAAAAATCTATGAAATAATATTTATTTACAAATACTCTTTGTAAATTAAAGTAGTTAAAAATAGAAATATTTTTTAATCTGGTTAACTAACTAACTAACTAATTAAATAAACAAATCCTTGTTTTTGTCACTGTTGATGTTTTTTATTCTTCTGCAGAAGTTTGTTTTGTGACGTTTAGGAAAAAGATTTTCCTGCAGGAATCTTTGCTCTTCTGTCAGAAACACATACATTAAATAAAACATTTATTTGTTTATCAGGCTGTTTTCTCTCCGGGCCTGACTGAACGATGGACTCTGGAAACACCACCATGGTAGCGGCGCTCGGACGACCTTTCACCCTTGGAAAGCTCTACGACTGCCGACAGGATTCCCTGATCCCGAGTAAGATCAGCTGGTTTTCCTGCAGACGTCCGATTGTCTGAGTTAAACCTGGATCAGCTGGTTCTCTCTGAGGGTTTATGATTTCACAGATGTCTGTTAATAATCTGCAGACTAAAATAAAAAGATCAGGACCTTTACAGAGTGACTGAAAGAAGTCCTGATCCACATCTCATTCCTCTGAATGCGGTCAGGATTTCTCAGAATCTTTTAAAGTTCTCTTAGGAACCGGATATAAAAACTACAGAACTTCCTTCTTTAAATTCATCTGAATTCTCTCAGAGTTAAAAACTTTAAACTGTGATGCTGACACAAACAGAAACGAGACAGATTTACATCTTTTCTGAATTATTCAGATACGTTACAGTATTTGGATTAAATTCAGCGTTTAAATCTCTGTTATTTAAAACTGTGAGTGCTCTGGTGAAACGGATCAAACTCTGAGATTTCCTCTCTTTCTGCAGGTCTGACATTATGGAACCGTGACGATCTGACCAATCACGTCGTAGTGAAAGCACAAAGCTATAACGACTTTCAGATATTCAAATCTGAGTCTTTTTCCCAGAAAACGTCAGCGTTCAGCATCGGTTTGTCCCTGAAGGCCAGTTTTCTGTTCAGGCTGGTGAAGCTCTCAGGATCAGCCAAATATCTCCACAACAGTAGGACCTCCAGGAGGCAGGCCCGCGTGACGCTGATGTACCACGGAACCACCGAGTTCAAGGAGCTCTCCATGGAGCACCTGGGGAGAGCTCACGTGAAGTACCCGGAGGTTCTGGAGCAGGGAACGGCCACGCATGTGGTCTCAGGTATCCTGTACGGCGCTCAGGCCTTCTTTGTGTTTGACTGCGACGTGTCTGAAGACGAGAGCCGAGAAGAATTCGAGAACAACTTCTCAGGGATCCTCAAGAAGATTTCAAACAGCATAATGCACAACGGGTCCCTGAAAATGGCAAAGAACGAAATCAAGACAGCCGAGAAGTTTTCCTGCACGTTTCACGGAGACTTTTATCTTAAAAAAACGCAGACGTGTTTCCAGGATGCAGTGGAGGTTTATCAGAACCTGCCGAGGCTGCTGCAGGACAACGCCGTCCCGCTGAAAGTCTGGATGGTGCCGCTGACAAACTTAGATTCCTCTGCAGCCAAACTGGTCCGGGAGCTCAGCGCCGGCGTGGTGGAGGAGGCGCAGGATGTGGTGGAGTTCTTCGGGGAGTTGGAGGTGAGGAGCAGCGACGCTCTGAGAGGAACGCCCCAACTCTTCTCTCCGACCCGTGAGAAGCTCAGAGCTTTCAGGAAAACCTGCCAAGAGTTCAAGATGGACTTTCAACAAACCTTAGCCAGAAAACTTCCATCGATCCGGGGAGGAGTAGGAGAGGAGGAGGAGCTGGCAGAGATCCTGAGGAGGAGGCATTCTTCACCGTTCAACAACAGGAACCTGAGCAAGTGGCTGGACTGCAAGGAGAGGGAGGTCAGCACCGTCAGGTTCTTCTGCAGCATGATGACGAACACCAGGATCATCTCAACTAAAGGCGACCTCTACAAGCAGGTTCGCAGCGTGGAGAACGCTGTCTGTTATGTCTTCACCTCCCTGGGAGGTGAAGAACCGTTCCTCTCAGCTTTATCAAACTACCTGAAAGGAACCAAACCAGGGGATGAAGATCCAAAACTCCATGATGTAGAGAAGGAGCAGTGGTTCTCCTCAAAGGAAGTCCTGAATGAAATGAGAAAACAGGTGAAGCTCTTCAGTGATTTTGCAGAAGCCAACCAGGAGAAGAAGAACATCAAGTTCCTGACAGTGGCTTTAACTGATGAGGAACACAAAGGTTCCAGCATCTACCTTTATAAAGACGGCTTCACTGTCAGTGAGAACTTTGAGCCTCCTTCAGAACCTGAATCTGTGACAGCAGCTGACAGGAACCACAACAGCGTGACTCTGAAGATCTCTCCTCCCAGGTTCGGAGCGGAGAACATCACCTCCTACTCTGTGGAGTTCTGTGTCCGTGGAGAAGATGGATGGAACCAGAAGACTGAACCAAACTCTGGAGAGGTGACAGTGAGGGACCTGAGTCCAAACACAGAGTATGTGTTCAGGTGCAGAGCGG
>NC_051449.1:244222-245576 GCF_001649575.2 Kryptolebias marmoratus | reverse complement strand
TCCAGGCTGCACAGGAAGTCATCCAGGCTGCACAGGAAGTTCTCCAGGCTGCACAGGAAGTCATCCAGGCTGCACAGGAAGTCATCCAGGCTGCACAGGAAGTCATCCAGGCTGCACAGGAAGTGCTCCAGGCTGCACAGGAAGTCATCCAGGCTGCACAGGAAGTTCTCCAGGCTACACAGGAAGTCAAAGCCTCAGAAAAACCTTTTTTAACTTTTTTCTCAAACACAGAAGCAACCTCCGAGACGCAGCTTTTATTTATTCAGTTTATTGATTTAATAAACTTTGAACAGCTCTTTAAAAAACAACTTTACCCAAACACACACATTTACTTTCATTTATAGATAAAATGTTGTAAACTTTGTGTTTTGAGGATAAATGTTGTTGATAAATAAACAAACTTCCTTCTCATGTGAGTAAATCAGAAGTTTTCCCGTTTGCAAAAGAAAAAAAACAGATATTTAAAATTTAATTCTTAAAACAACCGAACATTACCTAAAACTGAATGTATTAAATATATATATATATATATATATATACATATATATATACATATGAACATATTTATATTTGTCTTTACAGAGCATCATTCCCAACAGTAACACCTTTTATTCACAGAATATGCCCTGTGCTTCATAAATCCAAATTAAATATTGCTAAATGTCAGTTTATGGGGTTTACATGAGAGGTATAAACTAATAAACTGAAAAACAACTTAACATATTTATAATTTTACCAACAAATGATGTGATAAAAGTGTAAAAACTTGGGAAAAGCAACATAAATGCTCTTGTTTTAATTTTTTAAAGCTCAGTTAAAACTGAGATTTGCAATAAAATCTAATAAACAGGTGAATTTAAAACAAAAAACTAAATAAAAAGTATCTCAAAATGTCATATTTATTTCATTTTAACATCTTAGTTCATCATGTGTTGCTGAAAAAACAAACTGGAAGTGAGAGTTTTTAATTTTTTATTATATAATTAAGACTGTGAGGCTGAAAACTTTGAAATCTGTGACACATGACCCTTAATCTTCAACAAACTGTAACAAATAACCACAGCAATAAAAATGTCTCCCAGCCTTCAGACGTTCTTCTCACAGAACCAAAGAACTGTTGAAACTCTGCCTTCCACGTTTAGTTTCTGTTAGAAATAAAATCTTTTATTGCTTCGTTTCAAACCTTTTAAATAAACTTTATAAGTAACACTTAAAATCTGCCTTCAGCTGAAGTTTGTCAAGTATTTCCAGGAAGTCTTCACCTCAAGTTCCTGATGTTAGAACCTCACAGAAGGTCCTCCTTCTTCTGGGACCAGAGTGTCCCCTCGCAGCTCGAGTCTGGGACCAGAGTGTC
>NC_051449.1:242682-244122 GCF_001649575.2 Kryptolebias marmoratus | reverse complement strand
CAGCGTGGAGAACGCTGTCTGTTATGTCTTCACCTCCCTGGGAGGTGAAGAACCGTTCCTCTCAGCTTTATCAAACTACCTGAAAGGAACCAAACCAGGGGATGAAGATCCAAAACTCCATGATGTAGAGAAGGAGCAGTGGTTCTCCTCAAAGGAAGTCCTGAATGAAATGAGAAAACAGGTGAAGCTCTTCAGTGATTTTGCAGAAGCCAACCAGGAGAAGAAGAACATCAAGTTCCTGACAGTGGGTTTAACTGATGAGGAACACAAAGGTTCCACCATCTACCTTTACAAAGACGGCTTCACTGTCAGCGAGAACTTTGAGCCTCCTTCAGAACCTGAATCTGTGACAGCAGCTGACAGGAACCACAACAGCGTGACTCTGAAGATCTCTCCTCCCAGGTTTGGAGCGGAGAACATCACCTCCTACTCTGTGGAGTTCTGTGTCCGTGGAGAAGATGGATGGAACCAGAAGACTGAACCAAACTCTGGAGAGGTGACAGTGAGGGACCTGAGTCCAAACACAGAGTATGTGTTCAGGTGCAGAGCGGGGACCTCAGCAGGCATCGGACCGGCCAAGGAAGTCAAGTTAAAGACCTCTGAGGTCCACAGACCTTCAACTAAACTTCTTCATGTTCTAAATGAGATCTTTGTGTTTAAATGTTGGTTCTCTTTATTTCAGGGTCTCCCTCCGTCAGGCGACCCATCCGTTCCCAGCAGAACCGATTCTGGACCCCAGTGACTGAAGAACCGTCCATGAAGACGACGAGGATCTTTTACTTCAGACGGTCCTGAGATCTGGAGCAGCTGAGCATCTAAAATTAGAACTAAAATGTAAAAAAATGCTGTTTTAATTTTAAACATGTGATTGTGTTATTAAATCATTTATTAGAAATCAGGAGATGATCATGTTTTACTTCACATTTTCTGCTGTTCTTGTTTGTAAAAACTATTAAAATCAATAATCCTGCCATTATTTTCTGATTCTTTCTGAAATAAAACTTCAATAAACTACAATCTGAGATGGTTTCATTTCTCTTAAATTTTGGATAAATCATGTGTTTAAATAAAAAGAATTCTTAAAATGAGGCCTTTTGGGTTGTTTGTAATTTGTGAATAAAATAAAACAAACAGTTTTATAGCAAAAATTAACATTAATAAAATCTGTAAATTATTTTGATGATCTTTGAAGGAACTCTGTGCTGTGAAATTTAAAGATTAAGATGTGAATGTCAGAGATGCTCTGATTCCTACTTTTTTATTATTAATATTTATTTACTGTAGATATTTAGGCCTGCGTGTCCTTTGTCCTTCACCAGGGGGTGCTGTAGCACCTTCTTAAACCTTGAGTTATGCAAACAGCCACCATCAACAAGTTATCTAGGGTGCACAGGAAGTCATCCAGGCTGCACAGGAAGTCATCCAGGCTGCACAGGAAGT
>NC_051449.1:235774-240541 GCF_001649575.2 Kryptolebias marmoratus | reverse complement strand
CTCCTGTCCCCTCGCAGCTCCTGTCCCCTCGCCGCTCCTGTCCCCTCGCAGCTCGAGTCTGGGACCAGAGTGTCCCCTCGCAGCTCCTGTCCCCTTGCCGCTCCTGTCCCCTTGCAGCTCCTGTCCCCTTGCCGCTCCTGTCCCCTTGCCGCTCCTGTCCCCTTGCCGCTCCTGTCCCCTTGCCGCTCCTGTCCCCTTGCAGCTCCTGTCCCCTCGCGGCTCCTGTCCCATCGCTGCTCCTGTCCCCTCGCGGCTCCTGTCCCCGTGCATCATGAAGGTTTTTCTCCACAGCTGGTTAGCAGTAAGAAGGTTGCAGGTTCGACTCCTGGTTGGTTCCCCAGTTTTCTCATCAAATCATGCCTGTAAGGTCAAATGTCCCTGAGCGTCCATGGTTGTTTGTCTCTGTGTGGTCCTCTGACAGGCTGGGACCGGTCCTGAGTGGACCTCTGGTCCAGTGTCTGCTGGAGAACAGAACCAGAACCAGAACTGGATCAGGCAGGCAGAGAACAGAGAAACCGGATCCTGAAAGGCAGCAGGACCTCTTGGTCCATCTCAGCAGAAAAAATCTTCCTGTTGTTTGTTTGTGAAGACATGTTTGTAAAGTCCCATCTGTCCCAGTGTGTCCCTTCATGTTTACACGTAAGAACGTCCTTGCAGCCCTGATGTCTCACTTCCAGTCCTTGAACCCGTTCCCAGCATGCTGACAGTCACAGTGTCCTCTGAGGGTGTAATCACATGGACCTGGATGGGATTCATCCACACCTGCAAATAAACAGAAACCTTCAGTCTGATGATGTCATCACACTCACTCTGATTTATGTTAGATTCAGTAAAACATGATTCCTGAGGATGAAACAATGTGTTCTTCCACCAGCAGGGGGCGCTAAACCCTCACTGATGGCTCTGATTCTGACCCAGCCAAGCTGATAACAGACACTGACCAGGGATGATGGCAGCTGCAGCTGCTTCTTTATGAAGATGGCGGCGCAGGAGTGTGGACGGCAGTGAACGATGAACCAACACAGACCGGCCAACAGAACCAACATGGCGATGACGGTCACCGCCACGGTGATGGGCTTCTTCCAGGGAGGAGCACATGGACCTGCAGGAGAGACAGGATGAACCGTTGATTTCTTCACTTATTGCTCCAGAAGAACCAAAGAACCGATTCGATTTAGGTTCTCAAACTTTATATTTTAAGGTCAAAATCTGATTTATATATAAAGTCAAATAGCAACAAGTATATAAGTACAGTATATTAAATTTGTTTATGACTTTCAGCTAAAATCTATGGTTCTGTTTGCTTTTAGTAACCTGGTGGTAAAAATGTTACCATCTGCCTTCAACCAGCTGCTTAAACATCTGCGATACAAGCTTTTTACCACATTTATTGCTGAGAACACACTCACACCCGCACGTGGAACCAAACACGGTGAGGCCAACAGAAATCAGATTTCTCCATCTACTCATCTTTTAAAAACTCTGTTTTCTAAGTCCACCTGTCTCTCCTTTGCACCTTCAGATGAACCTGCGGAGATGTGACAGAACACCTCCTTCTCTGCTGACTCAGTTTCTGGTAACGACACCAACAGCAGCCGAAGCTGCAGGCAAAGCTGCAGCCAAAGCTGCAACCGGCATCGGCTGCTGTTGGTGGCTACAAACCATGCATGATGTGCATGAGCTAGAATACGGCTCTGCAGGCCATGAACACAGAAACAGGCTGTGATTTTCAGGAAACGGTCGTGGAAAACGCTGCTGCTGTAAACCCTCAGCATTCAGTGAAGCTGCAGCTGAAAAGTTGCCTTTTTTCTCACAGGTTTGAGTTTTTAACTTGTCTCCAACAACGTGTGTTTGTTCTCTCGTACCTGTGATGAACACACAGCGGGGGGCGGTGAACTCGCTGCTTTTTCCTGTGTGCAGAACCACCTGAGCCTTCACGCAGTACTCCACCTCCTCCTGCAGGCCTTGGACGTGCAGCACTTCCTGCTCATCTGACATCAAGCGAACGTCAGGCTGAAGGAAAACACGAGTTCAATAAGTCGGGAAGTTGTTGTGGCTTGTATCGTTTTCAGAAGATAAAAACAGAAACAAACCTTCAGCTCGTCTTCTTTCCTCCACACCATCACCCTGGCGGTGGTGGTCAGAGGTTTATTGATGGACACCTGCAGGACGTCGCCCGTCATCGTCACCTTCATCTCAGGAGGCAGCAGAGTTGCTGCAGAACAACAACAGTTGGAATTATTTCCCTGCCTGCAGGAGATAAGTCCTCCTTTAGGACCAGGCTGAGGTAGAAACTCACTGTCTTTCCTGTTGAACTGGAGTCCGGTCCAGGCGGAGAGCTGAGAGCGGCACTGCGCTCGGACCTGGATGATGTAGTCAGAGTTAGAGGCCAGGTCAAAGGTCAGGTCGCAGTGGGTGTGAGGGATCTGTTGGCACTCTGGAGGGTTCAGCCAGGGGCCGTTATTCGATCGTTCAAAGTCTCTGAGAGGAAACAGGAACAGATGTGTGGAGGTGAGACTCAGAAACAGCACCTGAGCACCTGTTTTACAGCGTGCTGCCACTTCTCACAAACCTGACAGGTTCAGGTTCTGCAGACGATTATACGCTTCGTCACCAAAAGGGCGTCAGCGTGGAACAGGAAGTGATGACACGCCCTGACTGCGTCTGACTGGGTCAGGTGACTCACGACAAGGTGAGCACAGGGAGCCAATCAGAGGCAGGAGACGACCTCCACTGCTCCAAATCAAACCTCAGCTGTGCCTGAATATTATGGTCTGTCAGATAAATGATTATTATTTATCATGTCAGAGTCTGACACTCTGAAGTTAACCTGCTGCTGGTAAATCCTTCATTTTAGAGTAAAAACAATAATAATTAAAGCAGTTTAACAGACTGTAACTGGTTTTAAACACATCATGGTCTAAAATGGCCGCCCGTGCTTCCTCTCCTGGCTGGATCGCAGGTTTTACAGTTTGTCACAAAAAGCAGACGGTTTCTTTGTGTCTTCCTTTTCTTTCTGAGTGAAATAACCTGAAAGTGTTTCCATGTCAGTCACCATGACAGCGTTAGATTCTCCGAATGCCAAAGAGAAACGTTTGTTTTCGAGCCTTTAACCTCGAGGTGAACTTATTCTTTCACCTCAGGACATTTTGAACAAAGACAAAGAGACGTGACTTTAAAAGCTTCTGTTCCTCAACCTGCCAGCTTCCTCTGTCATCGTCAGCAATAAATCAGTCATCCACAGAGAGTCTGTGTTGATTTAAGGGTTGAGTTGATCTCTGCGAGTCGACAGATTTACTCTGAATGAGACAAAAATGACAACACGACTGAGCTGCAAACATTATGATACCATTCGTTTAATAATAAAACTAAAAACCAACAATCAGACCAGAATATGAACTAAAACACAAAGAACGAGTTGGTTAGTCAGCCGCTTCTTATAGCCTTTTTAAACGTTCAGCAGCTTCCAGGGCTCCGCTTCAGATTATTTAGATAAAATCCTTCAGTTATTTGCAGCACAGACAGCAGCAGCAGCTAGCTGTAGCTGCTCCTGTGCAGCCTGAGGTACGTCCTCCAGAAAATTCAGAATATTCCTGCCCAGATAATGTGCATCAAACTGACGTCGATGTAGAGGTTTATAAAATAAAGTTTCCTCCAAACTGAGTCCTTCAACGAGAAGAAACCCTGAAAAAACGTTAAACGATCCCAAACCCATCCTCTGCAAACAAACAACTAAATGAGTCAAAACAGAAAAGAAGTTAGTTTCAGTGGGACTCAGAGCCTCCGACTGCAGATATTTCATGTCTCTGTTGTGTGTTTGAGGCCTCGGCTGCTCGGGTTTTTAACGTGTCCTCTGCTGTGTCCCTCTTTAACCCGAAGCTGCTGTTTATTGTCTGTGGAAACCTGATGGGCGGGGCTTATCACAGGTGAGTGCAGAGATTCATCAAATCCGTCACACTGTTTTCAAATAAATGCTTGAATGTTGATGACTTAATGTTGCGCAGGAACTGATTTGTCAGGTGGAAGATTCTTAACGAGGGCAGAGGTGTCCAACGGGTGTCCAACGGGTGTCCAACGGGTGTCCATTGGTTGTCCAACAGGTGTCCAACGGGTGTCCAACGGGTGTCCAACGAGTGTCCAACAGGTGTCCAACGGGTGTCCAACGAGTGTCCAACAGGTGTCCAACGGGTGTCCAACGGGTGTCCAACAGGTGTCCATTGGGTGTCCAACAGGTGTCCAACAGGAGCCCAACAGGTGTCCAACGGGTGTCCAACAGGTGTCCAACGGGTGTCCAACAGGAGCCCAACAGGAGCCCAACAGGTGTCCAACAGGTGTCCAACAGGTGTCCAACAGGTGTCCAAATGACCTGTGTTCAGCTTTATTAGCTGCATTTGATATAAAACTTCAGCTTCTGGTTAGTTTAGCTTTTTATTGCTTGGTTAGCTTGAAGCTCCATGTTTGTTTCCACGAAATCAGCTGACTTCAAGTGAAGCATTTTTTCTTAGTTGTCTCATCATGTTGCTCAACAATCAGGCTCTGATTGTTGAGCAACATGATGATTCAGGGATTATTGTCTTCTTCTTGTTTTCCTCGTCTTCTTTTAGGTCAGCGGCAGAAAGAAAAACACAGACGACGTGACTCCGTCTCTGTCTGACATGGAGGACTTCGTCTCGTTAACGAATCTGAATAAAGTTTATTTAAAAGCAGCTCAGGCTGCTTGAATCTGGGCCTGGAGCTCTAAACCAGGTCCTGTTGGAGCTCTAAACC
>NC_051449.1:225958-235674 GCF_001649575.2 Kryptolebias marmoratus | reverse complement strand
CTGTTAGGAGCTCTAACCCGGTCCTGTTAGGAGCTCTAACCCGGTCCTGTTAGGAGCTCTAACCCGGTCCTGTTAGGAGCTCTAACCCGGTCCTGCTCGCGGCCACTAACTCATCACCAGGACAAACATTAACTCTTATAAAAACAAACCGAGATCAGATAATCCGTTCAAACACGTCCGGTTTTCACTTCCTTCACAGATGAAATAAATCATCTTGTTCCTCTGAAGGTAGATTTATATTCAGATGTCAGAAGGATTAAAACTTCTTGTTTATTTTTGTTTTCTTTGGCTGATAAAATCTGTCCTTCTCGGGCTGCAGGCGAGGCTCAAATTTCAGATTGTTGAACAAACACTTTTATCTGCTGAGTCATGGTTCAGGCTGCTTTTAGTCCTGCTGTCACAGAAACTCTCACCCGGTTTTATCCGTCCACTGGACCTACTGGCAGAAAGGTTCTGTTTCACGTGAATCTGAGATGTGAACATAAACTTATAATCTTTTATTATAATGTTTTCAAGGAGAAATAAATTTGCTGTAGCAGTGAAATATCAAACACTGTCCTTTAGTTGTCTGCAGATTTATAAGTTTTTGTGATAATGAGGTTATTAAACACCTGTTTTTATAAATCCTGCTGTTTGCTCTTTTATAGACATTTATGAACTTAAAGGCCGACGTTGTCCTTGACTCACCCCTGGTACTGGACCGAGTACAGGACTGTGGTGTTGCAGGAGTCCTTCAGCGGTGTCCACCTCAGCACGTGTCTCATGTTTAAAGAGTCCATGAAGACTCTGCTGGGAACCGGCAGCATCCAGATATCTGCACACAGATATTTCACTTTACTTTGCTTTAAGATTTATAACCTGAGAAATCTGCACAGAAACAAGTCCATCTGTCAATCTTTAAAAATAAAACAACGATACAATAAAGTGCTTTACAATTCATAAAACTAAGAGTAAAAGTGATGAAGAAAAAAGGAGAAGCTGAAGTAAACCCAGAAACCAGCATGAAGCCATCAGAGGTTAAAATGTTTCTGCAGGTTGGCTTTCAGGAGCTGAACCTGAAGCAGCTCATCGACGAGCAGCTGGCTGGTTGATCGGACTTTAATTTAAACCAAAATGATTCATTTTGATCCAGAGAGGACGAGCTCCCCCTAGTGACTGGCTCAGGTACACGTTTTAAGCCCCGCCCCTAACTGTAAACCAATGGGATGTTTTCCTGACTAAAAAATATGCTTCAGATGATTTGTTTCAGGTGTTGGTTTTTGTCAGGATAGGAAACAGCGACCCCGCGACCCCGCGACCCTGTGCAGAAATCGGATCAAGAAAATGGAGGATCTTTATGGATTCACAGAGTTCTGACCTTTCTGCTGTACGCTTAAAAATATCCATTTAGTGTAAATTAATTATTGTAAACTTAAAGAAAAGTGTTACTCTGTGACTGACAGCCTGTGTGGAGGCACAGCTTGTGTTTAAAGCAGACAGAGCTGCAAACATTCAGAAGAAGGAGCTGCTCGTCTTCAAACATCTTCAAGAAGAAGTCCAGCTGTCTTCTGTCCAACACCTCAGGACTATCATGTCCTGGTTGGCTGAGACACCTCAGCAGGCAGAAAGTTAAGAAGCTTCGATTCCAGCTCTTTTAATGTGGTTTAAATAATGAAGGTCAGTCAGACCAAGAAACCAAACAGGAGCTGAAAACGACCAGATGAACACAGTTTAAGACAATAAACTATCACAGATGGTTAGAAGGACTGAAGTTGTCCCTGTGGTCCTAATGTGTCCAAACTCCACTTCTTTTCCTAAACGAGGGGCGTAACTTGGTAGCATGTGGTGACTGATGGGGGTAGGTGAGCTGCGGCTCACGCTGCTTTGTAAAAACTCCAAACACTTCAGTAGACCAGTTAAATGATTTTAAAGAAGTTTGTTTGGATTCAGCTCACCGCTCGTGAAGTCCAGCAGGATCCCCATCAGGAACAGGTTTCTTATCCTGACAGTCATCACCTTAAAGTTCATGTCCAAAACCAAAGGTGGAGAAATGTTGATCATGGCAGCTCCTTCATGTCTGCAAAACCCCTGCAGAGGAAACTCCTCCTGCCTCCCAGCCTGGGTTCTGTTTTCAGCTCATCCAGGAGGAGAGAAGCCTTAAATCCACAAACTATCCACCGGGCGGGTCGGGCTCTCCTTCAGATGGGACCTGCTGGCGCTCTGCAGAGAGACTGTGACGAGCCCGGATGTTGGAGCAGGATTTAAAGCCATGGATCCAGTCCAACCGGTTGGTGTTCCCCTGCAGGCTTCAGCTGTCAACTCAGATGTTCAGATAAGGTTTGTTTTCCTTCTTTGTTTTGGTCTTGAGTGAGGCGTCACCAGCCCTGGATCCTGAACCCCTGACAGATCTTCTCTGCACGTTTTTGGCTTCACTTTTTGTTTCTTCCACCTGAAATTTTCTGCAGCAGAAACAAAAACAAAAAGCTTTTTTCTCCACATTCAAGCTGTCAGACTTTTTATTTTCATCTCATAGAAGAGTTTTTTTAGCTTCTGTGACCCAGGCTTATGTGACACAATTAACCTGTTTCCTTTAATTGGTTCAGCAGCTTGTCACAGATAATTATCTCTGACTGAATGCTTGGAATAACTGAGCGGCTTTTCAAGTGAACAAGAAAACAAGTTATCTGTGTTTGCCGTGCAGAACTTTCTCCTGCAGAAACACAAAGGATTGAGCCTAAAGAGATGCAAACAAGATAAGATCTAAATAACCTGGAGGAAGTTATGAGGACAGAAACTTGTTCCTCACAGAAGCTTCAGCATCAGCAGGGTCACTTTAGGTGAGCTGGGCTCTAAAATAACTTTATTTAGCTGTTTGATACTTATTTTATCTCACATTTAAAGGTCAAAACAAACCAGTTTTGTTGTAATAAAGCAACTGAATCCTATTAATTCAATCCAACTTTAGCTCTTTAGTTAAATAATAACATTCCTTTAACTGAATAAAGATTATCGAGATGCTTTCTGCTTGTTCATGTTGCTTCTGAGGCCAGGGGACCTTTATTTTTAATAAACTTTGAGTCGATTTGCTCCGTGTGTTTCTGGGCTAACTAATCATTACTGAAGTAGTGTGATTACTGAAGTAGTGTGATTACTGAAGTAGTGTGATTACTGAAGTAGTGTGATTACTGAAGTAGTGTGAACTCCAATTTGCTGCCAGAAATGTATTGATTGTGCTGCAAAGTTCTGCAGCATGACCTTTGAACTTTCACATTTACATCACAATAACAGGCAGCAGTGACCCGACAGTGATGTTACACAATCTGGAGCTGCTCACGCTGTAGTGGGGTAATTGTGGAGCATTCCTCCGCCTGACTGCGTTTTAACTCAACAAACGGAGGCGAGAGGAAGAAAAACAGCAACAAAAACCTGGAAACCAAACAGAAACCAGGCGGGGGGGGGTCCAGACGGGGGCCAGCGTCAGGTTATTTAAATAATATGATAATATCTGGTGTCTTCCTGTCGAGACAGAAAACTGAATATCAGACTTTGGACTCATCGTGATCAAATATTAACCGTTTCCAACCATAAAACCATAAAACTCAAACAGTTTCACTGAAACCAGAAAACAGCTCCTGACTAACTTCACCTCCTGAATCAGACAAATCTAAACGATGATGTTAGCTGACTAAAGTTTAAACAGTTTACAGGTGAAGAGGTTTTCCCTGAACTGAAACCTTAAATAAAAAGGCGAGGCCGATTCTTTCATTACATCAGTTTTACTCATCATCAGGAGGAAGGACCAGTTCTTTTATTTCTTCTGTTTCTCACAGTCTTTAATTATTAAACCGATGATTCATTAGAGGAAATACAGAAAAGTGAAGTTCAGGTTTTAGGAGGAATCAGAGGCAGGTAAAGATGTGTTTCTGTTCCTCAGAGTCAGAAATAAAGACTAAATCAGGCTTAGAGGAACAAACACCTGCAAACAATACTTTAAAATATTCTTATTTAATCAAAAATATGGGATAATAGAAGTTATTTGTATAAATGTCAGATTTACAGAAGATTTTATCTCACTTTGCTGCGAGTAAATGGAGACACAAATTATAAGAAAATGCCTGAATGTTGTGTGTTTTCTCTGAACGGCTGCTGATTTTCACTGTTTGGAGTCAAGTTAGTGAAAAAACAGTCTCACTGAACTCTGCGTGCACGGCCTCCAAAGCTTTTTTCTGGGCCGTGCACATGATCCTGTTGTCCACCTCTGCCTGTTTTTTGTTCTCACAGCTGAACTTATATTTAACATTTAATGACTTGACCGGGACCAGTTTTATATCGTCGGTGTGGCTTGTTTGCAGACCTCCTGCAGGACTCGAGCTGCAGCCTGAAGGCTCTGAAGGCAGGTCGGAGACGCCCAACACGACTTTGTGACTATTTTCAAAGAAAAATGATCTAACTCCTTTTTCAAACAAGTTTAAAACTGAGAACTCCACAAACGCCTGGAGATGTTCTGAAGTCCCACTGAGAGACCATCTTTACTGCAAATAAACTGTCTTATTCATAAAACATGCCTGTAAATATAATTGTTGCCGTTCGGTCTCACCGTGTCTTAGTTTGACTGGAACTCGTTCTCCTTCGTCTCACAGAAACTACAGATCCGGACGCCTGAGACGACTCTGACGAGTCTCAGATTCTCTGAAGTTTCTGCAACACGAGTGTGAAACCCTGCGAGTCGTGGAGGGACATGAAGAATCTGCAGCAGCTGCAGCCGAGGGACATGCTGCCTGTCTGCACGTTCACCGAAACTGATCTGAGATCTGAGAAACTCTGATTCTGTTCAGCTTCACTTTGCCACAGAAAATAAACCTGTCTGATTATCTGCTCATGATGAGAGGACAGGGAGGACAGAGAGGACAGAGAGGACACAGAGGACATCTGAAAGGAACATGTCCCATGAGTCAGGGACAGGGAGCCTTCAGAATAATTACCGTTTGTTCTCACATAGTTTCAGTTCAAACACAGAAAATGAAGCATTCTTCTCAGGAACACCTCTGATTGTTGCGGTTGTTCCAGAAAGGTTCCGATTTAAATTCCAGCTTTAATGTTGTTGTTGTTGTTGTTGGCAGACACCCAGTCCTCTCTGACTGACTCATTCTGATTTGCATATAAAGCTCCGTCTGCAGCAGCTCCTTTAATTCTTCAGATACCTTCAGAGTTACCTGGCAAGCCTGAAACTGACCTGGAATCTGTCAGCCTGATTGTGCAACAAGCAGGTGAAACGTTCTGCAGAAAGTCTCCAAACTGACGAACATTTCACCCAGGAACCGTCAGCTGGTAACAAGGTTTAGTTTAGGTGGAATCATAACCAGAAACCAACTAACTGCACGAGTTATTCAACACGATGTTCAGATTAACTAAAGAAAACGTTGATTTTTATCTAAACCTAACTGTTCTTTCCTTTTAGTCGATGTTTGGAGGCGACGTGACTTTAAAACCAACTGAAGTTCTTTATTTTATGTTTATTTACTGGTCCGTGTCGTGGAGGGTCAACCTTCTAATAGATGCCGGCGGGCGACGTGCGACACGACTTTCAGGAGAATTTAAAGGTTTATTTTATTTCTTTCAGCTGGTTTCTAACTGCAGCGGACATCATGAAAGGATCAAACTGGTTTATCTGTATTTTTATTAGTTTGTTTTTAAAGCAGGTAAGCAGCAGTTCGGGTGTGTAGGTGTGTAGGTGTGTAGGTGGTTTGTGGTTTGCAGAAAACTCGGGTCACATCATTAATCAAAGTGAAGAAAAGATGACTAACAGAACCAGTTCAGCTGCCTGCTCGTCTAAAAGCACATTTTTCTTCAAACAGGTGGTTGTAGCTCTGAGGCAGAGCAGCTGACCTCTGACCTCCAGCTGCCTTACTGGAAACCAGAGTTTGTTGACCAACCTGGTTAAATAATGTTGGTTTAAGCCCATCTAACCATCCTCTGTGACTTCCTTTAAAACACAGAGCTCATCTCAGTGTCAGGTTCTGCAGAGGACTTAATAATAAAACTCTCAGACTTCCTGGTAAACAAAGATCAAATTAACTAAAACAGGAAACCAAACAGGCTGAACGGAGGAGCGCCCCCACACAGAATGTTTACCAAACAGCCAGCTCCACCATGAGATGAGTGCCGACACTTTTATTATCATTTTCAGTTGCCGTGGCAACGTAATTAGTCCGAGACAAGCCTGAAACGACCCCTGTTAAAACTGAACACTTTTAAATCTCTTATTACTCGCTGGAACTCTACAACCAATTGTTTCTTTCAACCTGATTCAAAATGGCCGCCACAGCTAACACAAATAAGACTATAACTCCATAACTTTTATCGATATTTGTTGAGGTTGTAGAGATCCCCAAGACACCTCAGTTCTTTGTTTTAAACTGTGCCAGAAACTGTTGGGGACGATGTTTGTTAGTAAAATATCTCACAGATTTGAATGTAACTACATGTCTGCAGCTGGAGCCATCCTGATTCAAGATGGCTGCTACAGCTAAAGCAGCGAGTGGCAGGACGAGTCCAGATGTCCTCTGTCTTTCTGACCTTCTAAGAGCCATAAATGCATCAAACCGACAGAGAAGCTGAAATAAGTTCTGTAAAAACAGAAGAACGAGTTTCCTGCTGGGATTATTTCTCTGAACGTTAACAGAAACCAGCTGACGGCTGAGAGCGAGGAGCTGTGATCACCCAGGTCAGGCTCCTGGTTCTGTTTACGGAACATGATCATCTGTGAGGTTTCTGTTTAAGAAGCAGGTGTGTTTGACCTCCTGCTGACCTCCTGCCTCAGTCTGAGTGCTATCAGAGGCGTCATCATCATCATCATCATGGCTACCTGGGACAGCAGGTGAAGGGGAACTACAAGGAGTGGCCCTGTGGTTTATGGCCCCTGATAGAGAGTAAAGTCCTCCTGTTTGAGCCACAGACTGAACCGAAGGCTCCGCCGAGGCGTCGGTTATTTCCAGGTGTTTTCCAGAGGCTCTGTCGATCTCAGGTTCTTCTGGACTTCATCTCATTTCCTTTCAAGAGATCTTTCTGGAAACGCTGCCACCATGTCGACGGCTGTGGAGGCGACCGGGTTCATCATGGCCATCATCGCCTGGTTGATCACCGGGTCGGCGCTCGCCAACGACTACTGGAAGATCTCCACGGTGTCCGGCAGCGTCATCATCTCTCAGAGGCAGTTTGAGAACCTGTGGCACGCCTGTGCCGAGAACAGCGCCGGCATCGCCGAGTGTCGGGACTTCGAGTCCATGCTGGCCCTCCCGGGTAGGACTGCTTTTATTTTCACTTTAAGAAACCAGCTCATAACTCTGATCTCCCCTCGCTGTCCAGATACCGGACGCCTTATTTTATCCCCAAACACTGAAAGAGTAGATCTTAAACAGGATGGATTTATAAATTATTAATATCTGTCTTTACTTGAAAACCATCAGAGGGAGCAAATAAAACTGATTATCTACTTTTAATGTCTTTAGTTCATCAGTTGATCTGTTTCTCAGTGAAACTTCTTCGAAAGCTTATCTTAAATTAATAAAATAAATTAGGTCACGTGTTGAAACCACTGTCTCGGTCCAAAGGTCGGTGGATTTTACCGTTTGGGGTTTCCCGCCAAAAACAAAATTAATTATTAGTTAAACTGTTTGCTACGATGAAAACTTCAGAAAATCTTTACAGAAAAGTCAAATAACTGCAGTGATGAACCTTTACTGGATAAATGAAGCTGTTTTCTTCCTGTTCAACCAAAATAAATTATCTTTAGCCGCCATTTTGAGCTTTCTTCCCAGCTGGCAGTAAAATGGAGGGAAACTTTTCAAACAAAGCTGCTTTTCTCTTCAGTTCAAATTTTACTGGATTTATATTAAAACAAGCATTTGGTGTTTTTTTAAAGATAATTAAGTTTCATTAAACTGTTCTTTAAAATTTGATCCCAACTTTTCTGTTTCATATTTAATGTGTTTTATCAGATTCATCCACTTTTATGCCAACTATTAAAGGAATTACAAAGTTTAAAAGTCATTTAGAAACATTTTTTATTATTTTATGTCGTCTTTAAAAGCAGAAATGCTCTTTGTTGTTACCTGAGGGTCATTAGTCTTTAATATTAAACCCAAACGTTGTTTTTTTCTCAGATAAACTCGTCAGTTTTTAGCTCGCTGTTCATCTGTTCTGAAACCATGAGGGTCATAAAAAGGTGTGGAGGGTTTTATGACCCTCTCTGTGTAAATAAATGACCACAGAGGCCGTAAAACGTCCTCCTTCTTCTAACAGAGTGTTTGTGTTTCAGAACAAATATGGTAACTGTTTTATTCTGATAATTTTTTTAACCATAATCAGCTGTTTAACAAAATCATAAGAGGTTAAAAATACAGAATTTAAACTTTAATCACATTTTCAGCTCAGGAATAAAGTAAATTTAAATTATAACACAGAAACTTTTGTCCAAACCTCCTGAACTTCCTAATTAAAGGTTATTACAGCTTTTTATATATTTATTTTACCTTTAAAACAATCAACAAAATACAGATATTAATTTGTTATAAACATGCTTTATTCTGGACTCATATTTTTAGGTAAAAAACAATAAATTATGAATAAAACCCAGATTCATTCAGACAGAAAACCAACCAGTTTAAATTAAATATATTTACGCTTTGACAAAATTTAATAATAAACTGTTTAATAAGAAAAAAGTAAAAATTTAATTAGGAAGATTTATTAGTTTTCTGTGTCACTGATTGTTTTTTACTTTTACTTTTTTAAGTGTACTGAATAAGTAAATATTTTTATTTGTTTTAATTTGAAGCAAAATGTTCACAACTTGGTAAAAAAGGTAACTTAATATAAAACTAACATTTAATTTTAAAGCTTTTAAATTGTTGATATAGCTTGAAAACAGAGATCAACAGAAAAAATGACCCCAAACCAGTAAAGAAATGTTTAAATAAGTAAATGTGAAGTTAAAAACCAGTTAGTTGTTCTGATCCAATCATTTATGTGACATTCAAGGATTTAATTACATTTATTTCGTAGTTTTTATAACTTTCAGGGTTTTATGTAAACTCTGTACTTGTTTCTCCAGTTGTTGGGTTTATTTCTTTAAACCCACCTTCAGGATAAAATGTTTTGTTTTTAGTTTTCTCTCTGCCTGTTTGTCTCAGAGCTCCTGCAGAGCCTCCATCAGTGAGTTTTTGTGTTTCTCATCCTTCCTCCCTGCAGCCAACGTGCAGGCCGGTCGCGCTCTCATGATCATCTCTCTGCTGCTCGGACTCGGCAGCATGATCGTCTCTCTGCTCGGACTCAAGTGCATCAAGATCGGCTCGGCCGCAGAGGAGTCCAAGGCCAAGATGGCCGGCACCGGCGGCATCATGAGCATCCTGGCCGGTACGTTCAGCTGAAACCTCTGATTGGTTGGTAGTTAAACGCCCACAGGAGCTGAGGGCGAAGGCAGGAGTTTATAAACGAGCTCCAACAACCAAAACTCAACTTCCTCCTGAAAACAAATCACTAAAGGCCTTCCTGAAGGAATGCATATCGCCCGCCACCTTTCAGAGTGTGTGTCTTAGCTCAAGGCCTGTAACACTGTTGTGTTTGATTGGCTGGGGCGGCCATCTTGACTCCAAAAGTCCTTTAGGTGTGGATGTCCGACCAATGGTTTCAGTGTTTATGCTGTTTGTTTACCAATAAAGGTCTGATAATGCAGGAAC
>NC_051449.1:208960-225858 GCF_001649575.2 Kryptolebias marmoratus | reverse complement strand
TGTGTGTTCTGCAGGCCTGTGCTGCATCATCGCCTGCTCCTGGTACGGGTTCCAGGTGGTTCAGGACTTCCACAACCCGTTCTTTGGAGGCGTGAAGTGAGTTCCTTCCTTCATGTGGAAACTCATTCTGCTCCGGCTCAGAACCGGTCCGAGTCGGGCCAGAACCGGCCTCGCTGACAGGACTCCTGGTTTGTGTGCAGGTTCGAGCTGGGGGCGGGCCTCTACATGGGGTGGGGTGGAGGATCTCTGTTCATCCTGGGTGGAGCTCTGCTCTGCAGCGCCTGTAAGAGAGCGTCCCCTGCTGGCAAGAAAGGGTAAATATGTCCTCTGTGGGAGATGGAGACATCTTCACATGTTTGCAGGCCCAAACCTCCTCACTGTGCTTCGTGACCTTTGACCTCACCCTGACTTTCTGCTTCCTGTTTTGCAGCAGTTACCCTGCAAAGACGGTGTACACCGCTACAGCCCGGTCCGATCCCGAAACAGGCAGAGCTTACGTCTGAACACACACTCACGCACACACACACACACATGTACACACACACACACACCCAGGTGTACCCTTCCTGCATCGGCTCAGTTGCTTCTAAAAGGCTCACTTGAATTCAGAGCTGATTTTAGTAAAAAAAAGCTCAAAGTTTTGCTCTGAAACTGTTTCTTTCAGAGACCAACTCTCTGCCCTTTTTCTTATTTGTTTTAGGAGTTTTAATGTGAAATATTTAATGCTGATTCTATGAAAACAGAAGGATTTGTTGATGATTGAAGGTGAAAAACTGTCTCCTGAATAAAGTTTGTTTTACAAAAAAATCTGATGTTTGTGGAGGATTTTTTTTTCTGTTTTTCATGTTTTGTTTCTTCAGATTCATCCAGTTCTTTGTAGTTTTTCTCTTTTTGTAACCTTTCTGCTCCTCCGTCCAACATTTAAACGTGTTCTGATGATGAGGAGACCGGCTGATGAAGAGTATCAGAACAAACACCTCACTTTGTTCCTCTGTGTGTGCGGTTTAATCTCCTGGGTAATATTGATGATTAATGCGCTGCAGGCGTTAATCCACCTGTGTCTGTCTACCTGCTGACATGCAGAACTCAGGATTAAAGCCCCTCTGCAGAACCGGATCGGACCTGCTGAACCGCAACACAGCCAGAACCTCAACTCACTTCATTTAAGTCATAAAATCAGGAGATTCGCTTTTCACAGCGCGGGAAATAAAAGCTAAATGTGGAGGAATAAAAACTGAGCCGGCAGCAGATTACAAAGAGATGTTTCAAAGAAATGGAAGAGTTCTGGATGTGGTTCTCTGGGGGATCAGGAGTGGTCTGGGTCTGGGTCGGAGGTTAGGGTCAGGGGTCGCGGGTCGTGGGCTCGGTGCTTCAGGCTGGAACTCCTCGTGTGTCTCTGTGTTTAATCCCGCTCTGGATGTGCTGACGGAGGTGGAACCAGCTCCAATCCTCTCACAGGAAGTCCATCCGTCCGTCTGTCTGCAGGATGGAGGGGAGGGCAAAGCTCACAGCGGAGCTGCCTGATTGGCTGGAGGAGCAGTGATTGACAGCAGGTGTTCCCATATGGACCGACTCCTGCCTCCTCCTGTCATTCAGCCGGTCCTCAGCAGCAGGTGAGTCGCTCTGATTCTAACGACACATCCAGGAAATCCCTGGTTTCTGTTTACTGAAGGCGGAGGGGAAGTTTGAAGAGCAGATTTATCATCTGGAGGAAAAATGTCGTGTTTGTGACGCAACAGACACAAAACTAGAAATGTCTTTTATTTGTTAAACTTTTAGATGTGATAGATGTGAACTTTTTTACTGATATTTGACTTTTCTGTAAGAAAACTAATTTCTGTCAGAAAACTGTTTTCTCAGGGAAACAGATTTAAGTCCGGTTTAATCTCAGGTTAAACTTACAGAAGTTAAACGTTTCATTAGTTTTAGTTTTGGGGCATCTCCTTTCAGCGTATCTTTTTAAAATGATGTTTTCGAGAGCGCAGTGAGGAGAAAATTACCTAAAAGGTTTAAAGAGGATTAAGAAGCTCAGCAGAATCAAGTCTGTTTAAACCTCTTGGTTGTTTTAATCCAATGAGCTCAGCGGGACCGTTCGGACTTTTATTTAAAAATAAAGACGCTCCAAGATGGTTCTGTTGCTGTTTTTAGTCCAGGATGACTTTTTAGTTTCTAAAAATAAATCCTGTTTTCAACAACTTTTTCCGTCAGCTGAGGCCGAAACAGGAAGTGAAGATAAAATCAGACAGTTATTAATATTATTATTGTTGTTTTTGTTGTTATTTGGTGTCACATTTACCACAGTTATATCTTAATATTTGACATTTACTTTGATGCTTTTTAATGAAACAGTTAAACTACATTATTACAAAAATATAAAAACAGAAATATATCAGTTTGACTCCACTCTGGGTCTGAGAAGAACTTTAGAAATTAAACGAAACTGGAACCCTGCTGTCAAAGTTTCCCGTTTCCTGTTGGATGAAACTGAATCCATCAGACTTTATTTGTTTTAGTTTTCTCCTCTCAGGTCTCACTGCCTCCCATCTGATCCAACATGAGCCCAAAAGACGTCGTTTTCAAGAAAACCTGTAAAGACAAGTCGGTGAGAGTTTAAACCCTGTTTATGTTTGTAATGTTTGTCTGTGATGAATCGTTCAGGTAATATAATTTAAACTTGTTTGTAGATTTTTTAATAAAGAAAAAGTTCTGCTGTAGAAAACAGAAGCAGAAAGGAATCAGAATATTGTTCTTATTTGATTGGTTTGGTGCAGAAAATAAGATCATTATGAAACAATCCAGCCTCGTCTGGGAGGGTTTGAGTTCAGAAACATCTGATCTTCATCCTTTACCTGCAGCAGGAGGTGGTCTTCTGTCTTCGTCCTGAGGTCAAAGGTCGTTCCTTTAGTTTAGGAGCAGGTTGTCTCCTGGCAGGGATCAGCTTCAGCACCATTCTGTAGCCCTAATGATGATGTTGTTATGGAGGGAGTCCAGTTGTGTGTTTGTACACCTCGTCCACGTCCCCGTGGAGCTCCTGTGAGACGAGGAAGGACAGGACAGCAGACGGAGACCCAGGGTCTGCAGTCTGCATGGAAGGACGGGGACTGAGATCGTTTGACTTTTAAATCCTCTCTGTTGGTTCAAGGTCGGCGTGTTTATGGGGAAAAGAGACTTTGTGGACCGCGAGGACTCTGTGGATCCTGTAGGTGAGTCTCAGAAATGGTCCATCATCAGGAGGAAACGTCACGTTTGTCACGCTCATGTTTAGCTTCACCTGGAGCCGACTAAGATGTCTCTGATCTGAGTCTGTAGTAAAAACCATCCTAACGCAGCTTTCTCTGTTCACCACTAGATGGCGTCATTCTCATTGATCCTGAGGCTCTGGCTGGGAGAAAAGGTCTGTACACAAGGAGTTACACAACATCAGCTGCAGCCCAGAGACTTCCCCTCAGTTTGGGAAGATTAAAGAAAGTTTCTGTTAATATCTGTGTTTTCTGCCCTGCAGTGTTTGTCACCCTGTCCTGCACCTTCCGCTACGGCAGAGACGACATGGACGTGATGGGGATCGCCTTCCGCAGGGAGCTCTACCTGTCCACCCGCCAGGTGTACCCGCCTCTGCAGGACCGGGACAAAGGTGTCCACACCAAAGTCCAGGCCAAACTTCTGCGTAAGCTGGGAAACAACGCCTACCCGTTTTTCTTTGAGGTGAGACGAGACGAAGCAGCTGATTCCTGAGTCTGGACCTCAGTTGACAACAACCGACATCTTTACAATAACTGTTGTTGTCCTCTCAGTTTCCTGACAACCTGCCGTGCTCGGTGGCTCTTCAACCAGCACCCAGTGATGTTGGAAAGGTGAGATCCTGACACCTGAGCAAGAATTCCTCATCCATAAAGGATCTATTTGAGTCAGTTAATGAGTCAACCACCATCTGCAGTCCATTTTCTGGGTGATTCCTGAGTGATGAAGCGTTCACCTCACAGGATCTCTTCTTCTTCTTCTTCTGCAGCAATGTGCCGTGGAGTTTGAGATTAAAGCCTTCAGCGCTGAGAGCCAGGATGCAAAAGTGCGCAAACGGTGAGTCTAAACTGTCCTGATGAGCAAAACCCGGTCCGATCCGGCCTGGAACGTCTCCGTCGGTCTGTCCAACAGGAGCACGGTGAAGCTGATGATCAGGAAGGTCCAGTTTGCTCCAGAGACTCAGGGACCGCCACCTTCTGTTGAAACCACCAAGGACTTCGTCATGTCAGACAAACCGCTGCACATCAAGGCCACTCTGGACAAAGAGGTCAGATGTTTTTGTATTTGTCCTCTAAAAACAGTCTAAGATGATCCTTCGTACGTCAGAAACAGAAGAATCTGTTATTATCAGCAGCAGGAATCAGTCTGAGAACGACTTCTTTCATCAACCTAAAGCAAAATAAACATAAAACTTAAAGCTCCAATAACTTCAGGCTGTAGAAGACATTTACAACCACAGTTAATGAACTTCTGACTCTAGTTTCCCTCACTGTAAATGAGTTTTTAATGTTTAATTTAATAAAACTGAGATGTGTTCAGTAACAAAGATTATCTCTAATAATCTCTTCTTGATCTGTTAGCTTTACTACCACGGAGAGACGATCCACGTTAACGTCAGCATCACAAACAACTCCAACAAGAACGTGAAGAACATCATCCTGTCAGGTGGGTGCTGCTGGTGATGGAGGTGATGGAGGCTGGATGTAGATTAAAAGGTCTTCATCTCCCTCTCAGTTGACCAGGTGGCCACCGTGGTGCTGTACTCCAACGACACCTACACCAAATGTGTGGACCTCGAGGATTCTGGGTAACGTTTCACTCACACAACACAGAACTGATCCGTTCCTCTTCAGGACTTAAAACGAGGTGAATCCAACCTCTTACTGTGTCACCACGAGTTAAAGAGTAAAACTTTCACCTGAACGTCCGTTAGACACAAACTAGACATGTTTACCCAGAATGCACTGCAGCTGTCAGCACGGTGGTGGAGGCCTGATGGTTTGGGCTCAGATGTGAAGCTTGGACCATCAGACGTTCATCGCTGCTTTAACTGAAAGAATCAGTTCTGAAGAACAAAAACAGGTTCATTGAGAAGTAAATTATTAATAATCTACTGAACATGTTCACATATTTCATAAATCTATGACTGTATTAAAGTACATTTTGAAGGTTTAGCAGCTTGTCACAGTAAATCCAAAACATTTGCTGCTAAGATTCAACCTGTGGTGCAGCCTGACAACCTTCCTGCTCGCTCATAAACGCTGCAGCGTCTAACAGAAGTTACAAGCATTAAACCTACAGCTGGTAAGATTATTTTACTCTGAAAGTCCTCAGAGTTTCACTGAATGTGGCAGCCGTCTCCTGCTCTGTGAAGCTCTGTCACGGGTCAGGAATGAAGCTCAACCTGTTGAACTGAGTCTCCGCCCCGGATCGGACTGAACGATCCAGAAAGACCCGTTTGGATCAGTTCCTGTCAGTCTGTGAGGCTCAACACTGCCGGAGACGACGGACTCGCTCTGATTTTCTGTTGGAGACACTGTGGGACAGAATGGCGTACCGACCCGAGGAGGACCTGCACTGTCCCATCTGCATGGAGACGTACAGAGATCCGGTCATCCTGCCGTGCAGCCACAGCTTCTGTAGGGTCTGCCTGCAGAACTGGTGGATGGAGAAGAACATCCGCGAGTGTCCGCTCTGTAAGGAGGTGTCCAGCGAGAAGGACGTGCTCTGCAACCTGGCCCTGAAGAACCTGTGTGAGACGTTCTCCTCACAGAAAGCTCCGAGCAGCCGGGCCGACGGAGCCGATCTGTGCCACCTGCACGGACAGAAGCTCAAACTCTTCTGTCTGCAGCATCAGGAGCCGGTGTGCGTCATCTGCAGAGACTCCGAGACGCACAGCAGCCACAGGTTCAAACCCATCAATGAAGCTGCGCAGCAACAGAAGAAGCAGCTGCAGGACACTCTGAGGACCTTACAGGACAGGATGAAGGGCTTCCATCAGTTTAAAGTGAAGTTTCATCAGACAGCTGAGCACATTAAGGTCCAGACCCGCCTCACCGGGATCCACATTAAAGAGGAGTTCAAGAAGCTTCACCGGTTTCTGGAGGAGGAGGAGAAGCTGAGGCTGGCTGCTCTGATGAAGGAGGAGCAGCAGAAGAGTCAGCTGATGAAGGACAAGATGGAGGTCCTGAAAACAGATATGTTGACACTTCTGGACACAATCAAAGCCACAGAAGAAGCCCTGAGAGCTTCAGATGTTTGGGTCCTGCTGAAGAACCGGACCGCGGTGGATCAGGTGAAGCGCTGCTCGCTGCTGGACGATCCACAGCTGCTGCCGGGAGCCCTGATCGACCAGGCCAAACATCTGGGCAACCTGGGCTTCAACATCTGGACCAAGATGAAGGACAAGGTCACCTTCACTCCTGTGATTCTGGACCCGAACACGGCAAGTCCAGAACTGATCCTGTCCGAGGACCTGACCGCTGTGAGGTGTGGCAGGAAACGGCAGCTTCCTGAAAACCCGGAGAGGATCCAGGGTTTCTGCTCCGTCCTGGGATCCGAGGGCTTCAGCTTCGGGACCCACAGCTGGGAGGTCAGCGTGGAGAAGCAGGGCCGCTGGGAGCTGGGCGTGCTGCAGGACTCCGCTCAGACCGGAGGAGATCTGTGGTCCAGACTGTGGAGGATCCAGCTGTGTGACGGCAAACACAGAGCCATCTCCCCCCCTCGGACCTCGGTTCTCCTCCAGGTGCAGAACCTGCAGAGGATCCAGGTGAACCTGGACATGAACAAGGACAGCGTGTCGTTCCTCGATGCCGACACCAACGAGCACATTTACACCTTCACACAGGCCTTCACCGGCAGAGTCTTCCCCTACATTTGGACCGGTTCTGAGCTCCCGTTCAGGATTTTACCCGTTCCCATCAACGTGTTCACTCTGTGAAGGCTGAGGTCATGAAGGAGGCGGGTGGACCAGAGGAAGACTCACATCTCAATGGTTTATTTCTAAAGAGGTTCTGAAAGTGACCCACAGACTGTCTTCCAGTAATGCTGGGGACTAAAGACGCAAACAAATGTTCTGAACTTTGGCTTTTTTCAGATTTTATTGGCGTAAAAGTTGTTTTCTCTCCCGTCAGTCAGATCCTGAAGATGCACCTCATGCTTTATATTATTGTTCCAGGAATCTGAAACTGTCTGCAGCTGTTTTCTGCAGGACTTTCCTCTAAAATCCTCTCATGTCTGCAACTCTGGAACATTAATTTACTCCAATTTTACTGTTTATAAAAACTTCTTTGAGTTACAATAAACATTTGTTTTAAAGTTTCCAGTAAAAATCTCGTTACTTTGAGTATTTCTTGACATCACATCATCTGGTGAGAATGACAGAACCATTCTGTCTTTATTCATTAAATACCAAGTTCTGCACAGCTACAGGAAATAAAACCTCATTAAAAGCAGTCCTGTGATAAAAACAAACAAATAAATAAAGTAAAAAGCAGGACGTGATCTCTTCACCTCCTTCTTACCTGTTTCTGCTCCTGCAGGAGGTTAACGATGACCCCAGCTGTGAGGTTCAGGCTTCCCCTCGTTAAGGAAGGTTTGGTTCAGGTGATCATCTGATCCGGGCCTCATGGTGGCCGTCCTCCAATCAGAAAAGCTCAGAAACATTAACACCATCAGAGCTGCTGTTGTTGTAGAAATATTAACGGAGGCAGGAAGAGCCAGGCTGCTGAGAACTCTCTGTTTTATGAATTTATTACAAACAAAGAGGAAATCTCAGGGATGAGAACATTAGAATGTGTCCAACTGAAGACGTCCTTTTAAAGCAAGCTGAAACCATCTGGAAAGTCTTTGTCTCCGACTGAGCAGGACGAATCTGAGGACGAGTCTGAGGACATCTCAGAAAACCTAAACAGTCAATCTTATTTTCCAAAACAAATATCATTTAAACATTTTAGAACCACTTTTGATGATCATGTAATTTTATTTACTCCAGCTGTCAGCCTTCCTGTTAGCAGTTTGTCTTTCTTGTCCTCGTTTTGACATTTTAGGGTCCCTCATGTCCACCAACTCTCCTTTAACAGTAAAAAGCTCCACCTGGTGGCAGAACCAGGTACTACATCATCTTTATCTTCAACAAAATGCTTTAAAACCAGTTCAGTTGTTGTTTTGTTTTCACACCTGTGGCTTTTTGTTAACACAACTAAATCTATAAATAATATAAAAGTTAAAGTTGAAGTTCACTTGTTGTGAAAAAAGGAACTTTTGATGTAAAATGAGCTGATGAACCTGCAGGATTTCCAGTTCTGCTGAATTAAAGATGCATGTCTAATAAATGAACCATCTGAAGAAGCTGTTGTCCAGCAGGACCCCAGAGTGAATCACAGGACAGAGGTAACGTCCTCCTGGTTGGTTTACGGTCCGTCCCTGCTGTCCCTGTCTCTCAGGGACTCGGTGTCGGCCGGAGCCACGCTGCAGAAGGTCTACAAGCTGCTGCCGCTGCTGGCCAACAACAGGGAGAGGAGAGGCATCGCTCTGGACGGCAAACTGAAGCACGAAGACACCAACCTGGCGTCCACCAGCATGTGAGCAGAGCCGTCCTGCAGCAGGTCCAGGGTCCAGGGTCCAACCTTCGGCCTCCATCAGTAAAACTGTGTTTCCTTCCAGCGTTAAAGAAGGCGTGCTGAGGGAGGTCCTGGGGATCATGGTGTCGTATAAAGTCATGGTGAAACTCATCATCGGAGGGTCAGTCTTCTCTGCTCTGACAGATTAAAGTTTCTTTAATGTTTTCATGGATTCATCTTTGTTTTCCAACCTGCTGACAGGATGATGGGATCCAGGTGAGTCCACAAAGATTTATTTTAATCAGAGATGTCTTCTTTTTATCTGTTATCAGTCTTTAAACTTTAAACTTTAATATTTGACCTCCTGCCGTCCCTGGATGTTCAGGAATGTTTGGTTTAATAAAAAGTGGAATAAAGATGATTGTGTTCTGCAGCGAGGTCGGCCTGGAGGTTCCCTTCAAGCTGATGCATCCCAAACCAGATACGGGTACGAGAACGTCCTGTCCCTGTCCCTGTCCCTCTGTCTGTCTCTGTCTCTGTCATTAATCTCCTGTCTCTGTCTCTTTGCTGCCCTCAGTGAAGGACAGGTAAATATCGGCTGCTGTCAGCAGGATCACGTTTCTCTCTGCTGAACAAAGAGCCGAGCAGAAACCCGTCAGGATCTCCTGTCTCTGTCTCTGTCTCTGTCTGTCTCTGTCTCTGTCTGTCTCTGTCTGTCTCCGTCTCTGTCTCTGTCTCTGTCTCTGTCTGTCTCTGTCCCGTCAGGAACAGGTTTATCTGCAGGACTCTGTTATCAGCTGTTTTTACAGAAACAGAATCTTCTTCTTCAGATAAAACATCTGACCACAGGTTCAGATCAGCCGAAGGAGGTCCTGTTTTATCTCGTTAAGCTAATTGAATTAATTAATGTTTTAAAGCATCCCTCATTTCTGCAGGCTCTGGTTGGTCCTTCTTCAGACTGTTTTCTGACTTCTTCTTTGAATTATTGTCATCCCAGTGAGCTGGAGGAGGAGCTGGTGTTCCAGGAGTTCAAGCGCTCCTACCTGAAGGGGATCATCGGCGACGATGACGAGGAGGAAGGAAACGTGTCGGGGGGTGACGACATGGCGCCCAAAGAGAAGTAGAGAGGAGGTTCTGTTAGAGGAGCTGACCCCTGATCCAAGGACCGTTCTGATGTTCTATCAACACTGAGGTGAAACCTTCTGTCTGTGAGAAGAACCTCCCTCCAGGCTCCTCAGGTTCCTCAGGTTCCTCAGGCTCCTCAGGTTCCTCAGGCTCCTTAGGTTCCTCTGGCTCCTCAGGCTCCTCAGGCTCCTCAGGCTCCTCAGGCTCCTCAGGTTCCTCAGGCTCCTCAGGCTCCTCAGGTTCCTCAGGTTCCTCAGAATTCAAAGGTTAATAAGATATTTTGCTAACAGACAAACAGACACATGGGCAATAATTAAACATATCTGAAATATAATTAGTAGCTGATAACTGAATGTTGAGCAGAACAGAAGAAATGATCCTTCTTGAAGGGAAACCGTCTCTTTAACTCTTTAAACCTGATTTTATTTTAGTGTTTTTATCTTTTAGTGTCTCAGATTAAAGTCTGAGTCCTGCTGGCTGGAAATGAAAAGCTTCAGAAGCTGCGATCAGAGAATAAAAAGTTTGACTTCCTGTAGGAGCGTTTCTGTGCCGAGCTGCTGATCCGTCCCAACAATAAAACCTGACAGATTAAACTTTTATTTCACTTTTATTGTCTTCTAAACAAACACTGAAGTCTGGGGTTGATGTTTATTTTCAGACAAATTAAAGGTTTGTCTTTTAGTTAATCATCATTTCAGAGGAAAAAGTTGTTTATTAGAATTTAAATCCTATTAGAGCGATCCTCACATCACTTTAAGAGTCGCCCACAGCAGAAACAACCAGACCCACAGGATCGTCAAATAATATCTCATAAATATGACTTTAAGAGCCATATTTATGAGATATGTCATTATTATGAGTGTATATCACAAATAAATGACTTTCAAAGTCATAATTATAAGATATAAACCTATAACTATGACCTTAAAACTCATAATAATGACTTAGTATGACCTAAATAATGAATTTAAATAAGATTTATGTATTTTATTGTGTTTAGTTTAGTATTTTTGTGAGTTTGCTGATAATAAAACTCTGTTTTCTTCAGCAGGAAATTTATTTAAGCTTTAATTCAGAAAGTTAATCATGCAGATGGTTACAGTTATAAAGAGTTTTATAATTCTGTGAACATAAAACCAAACCTTTCATGTGTTTTCTGTGACTAAGAACAAATAAACTTCAACCAAACTCCTTTAAAGTCAGATTTCTTTGGGCTTTATTCAGATTAGATTTTAGGATCTGTATTTATATCTCTGTCTTTGGTCAGACAAACACTTTCCTCTTCCTCTCCGTCATCATTTCCTAAAAACAGCCGTTGAAACTTTCAGGAACCTTAAAAAAACACGAACCTCGAACAGGAAGTCAGAGAGTCAAAGAAAAAGCTGAGGATTCGGCTGGAGTCGTTGTTTTGAGTCATATTTCCTCCAGAACTGAAGGCTTCTTCCAAACTACACCGATTTATACAAGAAATAAAATAAAATGTACAAAGTTCACTTCAGGCGCCGCTCGGAAACAACAGGATAACGTGTGAGCTCTGTAAAAGGACGCTCCATCGTCGGCTGCATTTCATAGAATTTCTCTTTTATTTGTGAATCATCTACAGTTTAAGAAGCAAACAAATAAAAGCTCTAAGCTTCAGCAGCTGGTCTGAAGGAATAAACCGACTCTAATGAGCAGACAGATCTAAAAAAGGACAATAAATTCATGATTTCCAGCCTGAAACGGCAGCTGCAGACTGTTTAAAAGAAGGGTATTTATCCACTTTAATTAATCTGAATCATCTTCACCTTTTTGTGCCAAAACAGAGAAATATTAACCTGAAGGAAATTCAGACTAATTAACATTTTATACGGTTTAAAATGGAAAAACTGTTACAAAAATAAGTTGTAATAAACAGATTTTTATTTTTCAAACCAAAACTTGAGTTTTAAACAGGAACAAATTTTTAGTTGGTTTATTTTTTTTTAATTAGTTGGAAAATATTTGAAAAAATGTCGTATTTGTACCCCTCCTTTAAAAGTGAGCAGACTAAGGATTGTTAGGAAACTTTGAACTCAAGTCGACGGGAGGATTACTTCGGCCAGAGGCTAAATCGCAGCTGTCGGGCGTCAGCAGGAAGCCCGAGAAGGTGCTGGAGCTCTCGCTGTCGGTGTACATGCCGTTGGTGGTGATGTCCTTCACCTGCAGCCAGATCAAGTCTCCCATGGCGAGGCGGAGGACCACGGTCTGGCTGACGGTGGCGAGGTTGGCCGTTTCCGTCACTTTGATCACAGAGACAAAGTTTCTGTAGAGGCCGACCTTCAGAGGCTTGTTGCCGACGGCGGCGTGGAAGGAGAACACGTAGGTGCCGTTGACGGGGGCCGTGTAGATGCCGCTCATGGGGTTGTTGAAGTGCCCCTGTGGGTTGGCGAGGACGTTCTGGAAGGTCACGGGCCAGAAGGGGGCGGGGTACGACACGTTGAGGGAGGCGGAGAAGGACGAGCGAATGGCCGGGGTACAGGGACCGGCCGGGCCCGTGACGCCCGCCGTGCCCTGGTCGCCCTTCATCCCCGTCGGACCCTGAGGACCCTGTGCACCGGCGCTACCTTTGTCCCCTTTGCTCCCGGTGGCCCCTGGCGCCCCGTCGGCGCCGTCCGTGCACTCGCAGATGCCCTGCATGCCCTGATCGCCTTTCTGCCCGTTGGCACCTGGCACACCTGCGACACCCATGTCACCCTTATCACCCTTCCCCCCCTTGGCTCCATCAGGTCCCGCCAGCCCCGGCAGGCCCCGGGCCCCCGCCGGCCCAGGTGTCCCCTGTGGTCCTGGTGGGCCTGGGATGGTCTCGCAGGACGCAGGACACATGCCCATTTGTCCCTGGGGTCCTTGCTCACCTGGGGGGCCACTTAATCCCATGTCTCCTTTTTCCCCTGGAAACAAACACAGGTTTGTTATTAAAGTGGAGACGATGATAATTTCTGATATTTTAACCATTAATGCATCAAAACCTTCAGCTCGTTCAGGAGACGGCTGCTGGGACTTTTAGCTTTTATCATTTTTATACTTTACTAAATAATTAACTTTATTTAGAAATGTTTTCCCCATAGAAACACACAGAGACCTCTTCAGCTGCCAGCTCTGCTTCTGCTGCTTTTAGCTCCTAGCTAACCTTTTGCTGCTTTTAGCTCCTAGCTAACCTTCTGCTGCTTTTAGCTCCTAGCTAACCTTNATAATTAACTTTATTTAGAAATGTTTTCCCCATAGAAACACACAGAGACCTCTTCAGCTGCCAGCTCTGCTTCTGCTGCTTTTAGCTCCTAGCTAACCTTTTGCTGCTTTTAGCTCCTAGCTAACCTTCTGCTGCTTTTAGCTCCTAGCTAACCTTTTGCTGCTTTTAGCTCCTAGCTAACCTTCTGCTGCTTTTAGCTCCTAGCTAACCTTCTGTTACTTTTAGCTCCTAGCTAACCTTCTGTTACTTTTAGCTCCTAGCTAACCTTCTGCTGCTTTTAAACATCCTTTAGCTGTTTGCTTCCTTACACCTTCAGCTGGCTCTGAACCTTACAGCTCCGTAGATCCCGACACACCTTTGAGTCCGCGCTCGCCCTTCGATCCAGAGAAGCCAGCGACGCCAGAACTTCCTTTCTCTCCGAAGTCTCCTTTCTGACCTGCGACGAGACGAAAACAGGACCGAAAAGGTTTAACGAGCAGAGATAAAGTTTATTCTGCAGACAGATATCATCCTGAAACTTTAGCCACTTAAACTGATTTGTCCAAAGCTGCGTTAGGTATATATAAATAAATAAAAACTACTTTATTACATTCTGAAATTAAAGAACTAAAATAAGCTGTCGACATTTTCAGTAAGTTTACATTTAGGACAAGGAAACATCGCTGACTGACAGGTTTGCTCCTCGTTTTATGAACATTTTATTGACAAACAGCTTCAGTCTTTCTCTTTGTGGTTCTGGAGGTAAAGACCCACAAAGATCCACGTCTCCATCAGTTCAGCTGAAGCTGTTTCTGTTCTCGGAGCTGCGACGGGTCACCAGACTCACCTTTTATCCCCTGCGGTCCTGTGAAGCCTCGGTAGCCCTTGAAGCCCATGAAGCCTCGATTCCCCGAGCTTCCAGGCTCACCTGAACAGAGCGACGGCGTGGACAGTCAGCCTGGTTTATTTAACTCATTAAATGCTTAAAGGAGTAAATGTGGTGTACCTGGGGGGCCCCGGTCTCCACGCTCTCCCTTGGACCCCACAGTTCCTTTGCAGTAGGAGCAGATGCAGAAGAAGGGGATCTGGTCGATGGAGGGCGGCACCGGCGCGTTGAACAGCAGGTCACAGATCAGACTGTTGGACACGGGGGCCGTCGGGTCGGTCGGGACCAGCATGCGGTTAAACCCCCCGGCAGGCGGAGGCCCGCCTGTCTGGGCTGAGCAGGTGGAGGACAGGACCAGGAGTCCCAGCAGGCTGGACAACATCTGGAGGAAGACCAGAGGAATGGACATTAAACAGAAGCAGCAGAGTGAGATAATCTGTTCGCTGATGGTCCTCTGCAGAAACTCACCATGTTCTCAGAGAGCCGCAGCATCTTCTCCAGCAGGATGAGCTGATGGACGCAGCTCTGATGCATTTATAAGTGTCGACGAAGGCGGAGGGCTGGGCGTCCTTATTGTCCCGCTGAAGAAGAGCCTGGCCCTCTGCCAGGTGTCCTTCTTCTCCCTGAATCTGAAAAAAAAACACATTCAGACCCGAAAGAAGAGACGCCGACCCAGTTCTCCATCCATCGGGCCACACCCTGTTTTTTCTGTGAATAAAAACGTTTTCACCTGAAGTCTCAGGTAAATTCTGCCTGATGCTTTTATTACTGTCAGCGTTTTACACCAGAAAGACACTTCTGGATCAGAAACTGAATTCATTTAATTAAACTGGTTCCCTCATCCTTTCCCTATAAATTATGGGATGGATTTTAGAAACGGGTCAGGATATTTAAGATGCTGTTCCTCTGATTTGTCTTCTTTTGTTTCAGCAGATTGTGACAAAATGCAAAGTTTTAAACTTTTTAAACTGGAAAACTTTTCATCCTGAGATCCTGACAGATGGAAGAAAGACTCCATCAGCCTGCCTCTCTGATGGTATGGGGGTGCATTAGTGCCTCCCATCCAGGACTGTTGAACAGACAGAATGGGACAACCTCAGGTCCAGATGTTTACAGATGCTGCACAGAGGGAAACATCTGGAACATCTGTAAACAGACGAGTTGCTGCCATCAAATCCAAAATTATCTTTTCTCCTAAATATGGTTTATTTTCTTAGTTCCAACATTTAATGTTTATTAGTTTTCACTGAGAATAAAACAGATTTAGGAGATTTGTAAATCATTAAAACACGGTTGTGATTTACTTTTGTGTACCTGTTTATTTTAAAGTACACATCTGGGGTAAATGAGGTCCGTCTGGAGCAACAAAGGCGTAGCAAACACACGACCGCTGCTCAACAATGCAGTAATCTAAAACCGAACGCTCCACAATGAGCAGCCTACTTTGATTCCTTCACACCTTTACTGACGAGGACAGAAGATCTCTGGGGACCATCTGAGAACAGAAACAGACCAATAAGAAGTTTACAGCTTCTGTAGAGAGTCCGAACATCTGCGCCCTTCATCTTCCTCTTCATCGCCTCCTTTCATCCCCGGCCTCCAGCGGCCTTCAGATCTTTCCCCGAGCGCCTCGTGTGAACAGAAACCTTTCAAAGAATCATCTGAGCCGCTGAGAACGTTTCCAGACGACCCGTCCCACGAGGCCCAGAGTCTCCGGACCGCGTTCATCCCTGATGACCTCTGATGACCTCTGCACAGCAGGGAACTCGTTAATCACCGTCATTACAGCGCCTCTCACTCCTTAATCAACAAATTAAACATCAGCCATGATTTCATCTGAACCAGAATAAAAACAAGAAAACTGAAATCTCTCTTTAGGTTTTCAATCAGACAAGTTCTGTGACGGCGTTCAGAAACCGGGTCAGAACCGGGTCAGGTTTCTTTGGGGCGAGTCTGGAAGGAATGCTTATCACCTGCAGTGATGCAGTCATTGGATTCAGGGACGATGCTCAGCGATGACCTCATCTAAGATGAGCTCAGTTTCTGTAAGATTCTCTCAGCTGCAGAACTTCTCCACTGCTTCATGAGATATTTTACTAACAGACAGGCAACAACATTATTTCCCTCCTTCACCTTCCAGCTGCGGGTGATAATGTTTTCGCTCATGTCTGTTAGCAGAATATCTCATGAAGCAGTGGACAGATTTTCATGAACGTCGACAACCGATTAACCTTCAGAGTCGACCTGATTCAAGATGGCTGCCACAGCTAATCGACACCAGCCCAACTGACTGAACTCAAAAACAAACTTTTTTAGTTATAAAAGTAAAGAGATCCGGTTCTCAGACCTGGACAAAAAGTTCTGTTCATGAGAAGACGACACCCGCCATCGCCCCGTCCTAAATCCCCGTAAGTCACCTCAGAGTCCGTGGAACCAGAGAAGCTTCTTTTATTTCCTCGGGCCAGCTTTTATTCTGAAAAAAATTTAATGAAAACTGGGAACAATGATGAGGAACAAAAGCAGCAGCAGGATGAATAGTTAACCTTAAAAAGTGTCCTGGTTTCCAGAGCCGCTGGCGCTCAGCGACACCCTGGAGGCCGACCCGGTTTCCTCGCAGGTACTTTATCTGGGCGTTCGCCGCAGGGAGCGACAGTTCCTGCAGGTGTGTGTGTGCCGTGGGTCAGCACACGTAAGAACAGCACTGAGTGTTTAAAGTTCCCAGGGTTAAAATGTTCACCTGTTCTGTTTTTATCAGACTTTATCCTGACAGGAAGGAACAGATGAGCCTAAAACTGAACATCCTGTCCCTATAGTGGAGCACGGTGGTGGCAGCATCATGCTGTGGGCTGTTGTCCATCTGACTGAGTTAAAGGGAAGCTGGATGCTGATTATTTTCCTCCCAGCAGAGAAAAGATCGACTCAACGTCTGACAGTGAGACGAAACCAGGAGCAGCTGATTACAGGTGGAGGAAAACCATCCAACCATCATCCAACCATCATCCATCCATCCATCCATCATCCAACCATCCATCCATCATCCAACCATCCATCCAACCATCATCCAACCATCATCCATCCATCCATCCATCCATCCATCATCCAACCATCCATCCATCATCCA
>NC_051449.1:203219-206746 GCF_001649575.2 Kryptolebias marmoratus | reverse complement strand
CAACCATCCATCCAACCATCATCCAACCATCCATCCATCATCCAACCATCATCCAACCATCCATCCATCCATCCACCATCCAACCATCTATCCATCATCCATCATCCAACCATCATCCATCATCCAACCATCCATCATCCATCCATCATCCATCCATCTATCCATCATCCATCATTTAACCATCCATCATCCATCCATCCTCTCCAGGTCTCGGGGAGCTGGTGCCTGTTTCCTGACCCTGAAAGATTCACAGATTCAGTCTGACGGAGGCTCCTGATCCTGCCTCTCGTCTTCCTGCTGCTGTCAGTTTGTTTGTTTTATTATTAAATCTTCAGTTTTCCACATGACCACGAGCAGTGAAAACAAGAAGAGCCGAGGGAAACACGAGAACATGACCAAAAAACTGAAATCTAAAGAAACCACAAATCAGTAACTAACAGTTTGCTTCCAACAGACAAGTGGAGAAGAAGAAGAGTCAGGCTTTAAAAACACCTGAAAGTCTGCAGAGCGCTTTAACTGCCCATTATCTGAGGAGGTCTGCCTGCTTGGAAGGAAAATGAAGGGTGACTCAAGACTTTTGCACAGCAGCACGGTAAAGAAGAGCTGAACAGCTGCTGCTGTGTTTTCCAGATGTTTGATAAATGTCGGCTGATTCAGGGTCTGACCTTCGTGTTTTAGATGATTCAACAATCAAACCCACTCCAGCAGCTTTCTACCCAGGCCGTGTTCGGATCGGCGCTGTCTCCGGATCGGCGCCGTGCTTCCTTCTTAGAATCCCGATGGTTTGGCAGGGGGTGGAGGTGAAAGGGGAGGTTCTGTGGGCTCAGCTGCAGACTGTGGACTCGCAGTAAACACCGGGAGTTAGTTATTAACAACACAACCGAGGACACCACCGTCTCTGTCCACACTATTTACATGTAAGTACGAAGACACTCGGCGGTCTCCGTGTCTCTGTTTGATGCTGGAGCAGTTTTAGGATCTCGGGTCGGTTTATCTTCAGCTGCTCAGGTTCTGGTCCGATCTCAGATGGTGGTTCTGTTCGGAGCCGAAGGGATCAATACTGCGGTGCGGCCGCTGCTGGAGTTTCAACATTCAGCACACAGGCCGATCACATCGTCGTCTTTTTGTCCTCCAGACGTTCATCAGCAGCCTGAAGCTGTGACCCGCTGTGACCCTGAGGTTCTGCTGAGGTTCTGCTGAGGTTCTGCTGAGGTCATGACCCGCCTCGTGTTTCCTGCGCTGATCTGCGTCGCTCTGTGCTCGCCGGCTGTCATCACTCTGTCAGGTGGGTCCGGTACACAGGTGTGTGTTAGCACAACGCCAGGGCGGAAAGACATCAGCAATGTCCTGCTGCCCATCAAACTGGGAAGGGTCAAAGGTCATTTCCAAACTATCTAGAGTCTATCATTGTCACAAGATTTAAGACAGCTGCCAAACTTCACAGCAAACTCACCCCGAAGGTCAGACCGTGCAGTGCTCAAACTCTACAGGCCTCAGTCAGCAGGTCAAAGGTCAAAGCCTCTTCTCTCTAAAAACAACATGGCAGCTCTGGACTTCTGGAGCAGAACCAGAGGACAGCTGTTTACCCAGAATGCTCTGCAGCCGTCAGCACGGCGGCGGGGGGCTGATGGTCTGTCCAGCTGTGAGGACATCAGTCAGCGTCTCTGCTTGTCTCTGTCCAGTTTTCTGGGAGGCGCCGCGGGCTCACATGCTGCTCCGGTCGCGTCGAGCCAACAGCTTCCTGGAGGAGCTGAAGCCCGGCTCGGTGGAGCGGGAATGCGTGGAGGAAAGGTGTGACTTCGAGGAGGCCAGAGAGATCTTCCAAACCAGAGAGGCCACGGTGAGAAGTCTCACACCTGCAGGCTGCTCAGAAAAATACTCATTTAGCCTCACAGGTGGCAGAATTTACTGTTTTCTGTCAACTTTTAAAGTGTGGAGTAAAACGTTTTTATGTTCTTCAGCTGCTGCAGTTTCTGCCCTTAAAACTGAACATTTTCACCCAACTCTGACCTTTGACCCCACCCACATAAAAAGGCTCCTGAAGGGTTTAACTGAAGGCTCCGTTAAAGACGAGGATGTTTGTACAGATTTAAAGATGTGGAGACAAAAACAAACTAAACAAGAAATCAGAAACGAGCTGCTGAAGGAAGAAACCTTAAATTAAACCCAGATAATAAAGAAATCTTATCTGGGTTTATTATCTGCCTCTTAAGAGATGGGAGGTTTATGGATGGTTGACCTGATTTATTTCTTCCATCCTGAGGGAAAATTAAAGAGACATGACAGCAAATTATTATCACCATGAAGTTTAAAACTATTCTTCTCTGAGGTTGTTTTTAAACTGAATTAACTCTTCAGTTAATTCAGTCGTATAATCCTAATGTTTAATTAACCAAATCTAAGTTTTTAACTGTCGTTTCTTTTTGTTTCTGTGTTTGCAGCTGGAGTTCTGGACCGTCTACACAGGTAAGTCTGTTCTGATGAATAATGTGAGAAAAACAGGAAATGTCTTTAAAACCACCTCAGTGATCTGTTCCCTGCTGCTCAGAGCTCAGGTTCATGTCTGCCTGTAAAATAAACCTGAAACAGTCAGAAAGCTGCAGGTTTTTACATGTCGCTGTAAAAGAAAGAGGATTAAAAACATCCAAACATCAGAACATCTGTCTTATGATGCAGCAGAAGCTGTTTTTTTGTCCTTCAGCTGAAAACTAAACCCTGTTCCTGTGATCATGATTAAATAAAACATGTTTTAAACTAAATAAACTCATTTTATCACAGCTGCAGATGATTCAGAATGCTGCTTGAAACAAACTGCACAGCTGAAATATTAAGGGAACTTATTTTTATTTCCCTTTATGCAGTCTAACTACATCTGCAAGCTTTGGGCTGTTTTAGCTGTTATTAAATCAAACGTTCGGCTCATTCAGCTGACGGCTGCTGGGACTTTAGTTTGTTGTAATCTTTACATTTTTCTAAATATTTCAGAAAGCATTGTGGGTAATGTTCATGCGTCCGTGTTTCAGATGGGAACCAGTGTGTGTCCAACATGTGTGTCCACGGGGACTGTGTGGACCAGTACCAGGACTACGCCTGCCGCTGTTTCCATGGATACGAAGGCAAATACTGTGACTACAGTGAGTTTCACCTCTGCAGCTAAAATCTGAGGATTTAAGGGTCAGAAACGGGTCAGAATCAGGTCAGAATCGGGTCAGAATCGGGTCAGAATCAGGTCAAAATCAGGTCAGAATCAGGCCAGAATGAGGTAAGAAACAGGTCAGAAACGGGTCAGAATCAGGTCAGAATCAGATCAGAATCAGGTCAGAAACGGGTCAGAAACGGGTCAGAATCAGGTCAGAATCAGATCAGAATCAGGTCAGAAACGGGTCAGAAACGGGTCAGAATCAGGTCAGAATCAGGTCAGAATCGGGTCAGAATCAGGTCAGAAACGGGTCAGAATCAGGTCAGAAACGGGTCAGAAACGGGTCAGAAACGGGTCAGAATCAGGTCAGAATCAGGTCAGAATCGGG
>NC_051449.1:196775-202447 GCF_001649575.2 Kryptolebias marmoratus | reverse complement strand
GGTCAGAATCAGGTCAGAATCGGGTCAGAATCGGGTCAGAATCAGGTCAGAATCGGGTCAGAATCAGGTCAGAATCGGGTCAGAATCGGGTCAGAAACAGGTCAAGGTTGAAGTAGTCTGAAGTCTTAAAAGTCGCCTTCAGACGTCTGACGTCCAACTTAAAGTCATTTTGTTTAAACTTTCTAAATGTATAAATCTGGACGAACCCAGAACGGTACCAAGCCACAAAAAACCAACACATTTTTAACAACATTATTTGGTCATTCACGTTAAATTAAACGTGTGGTCATTGGTCGTTTTGAAACTGACCTTCTCGTCGAAGTTTAAAAGCCATTTCCTGTCGCTCAGATGTGACAGCCACCAACTGCTCCGTGGAGAACGGCGACTGCGACCACGACTGCACGGAGAGCGACGACGGCCGGAGCCGCAGCTGCAGCTGTCTGACCGGATACAAGCTGCAGGACGACCACCGGAAATGTGTCCCGAAAGGTTCGTCCTCCTGTGGCCAGCTGCTGATCGACAGGTCGGAGTACGCCCGGCCGATGGAGGGTCTGATGCCCTGGATGATCGGAGGGGAGGTGGGCAAGAAGGGAGAGAGTCCGTGGCAGGTAACTGCTCCTCTACTGACCCGAACCTGACGTTTCCTGACCCGAGCGCTGTTTGATCCCAGACTCCACCTGCTTGTAAACGCTGCTGTCTGTCTGCGTTCAGGTGGTCGTTTTTAACGCTAGAGGAAGGTTTCACTGCGGCGGCGTCCTCATCGATAAGAGCTGGGTCCTGACGGCGGCTCACTGCCTCGAAGGCAACCATAAGTTCAGCGTCCGACTGGGTGAGGACCCGTCATCCTGATGGACTGTCCCACCCCGCCGCGGGCCGAAGCCTGATTCCCGCCCTTTTTGTGGGGCGCAGGTACTGACCGAGTCCTGATCTGTTCTCAGGTGACTACGAGCGCCTGAAGGAAGAAGGAACAGAGGTGACCCTGCAGGTCGCCCGGGCCTTCAAACACCCCGACTACAACATCCGGACGGTGGACAACGACATCGCCCTGCTCCGCCTGCAGACGCCTGCTCCGTTCTCCTCATACATCGTCCCCGTCTGCTTACCGGGGAGCGCCATGGCCGAGCGCGTGCTCCACCGGAACGGCACCACCACCGTGGTGACGGGCTGGGGCAAACAGGACAACGGGATGTACAGCTCAGCGCTGAACGTCATCAAGGTCCCGCTGGTCAACCACAGCTTCTGCAGCCAGCAGATGGTCCCCCACCAGCTGTCCAGCAACGTCCTGTGCGCCGGCATCCTGGGGCAGAGCGTGGACGCCTGCGAGGGGGACAGCGGCGGCCCGATGGTCACCCTGTACCGGGACACCTGGTTCCTGGTCGGCCTGGTGTCGTGGGGCGAGGGCTGCGGCCTGAAGGACAAGCTGGGCGTCTACACCAAGGTGTCCAACTACAACCAGTGGATCCGGCAGGTCCAGGACGAGTGGGACAGAAGACATCGTCCACAGTGACCCAATCAGAAGGTCCCATCTGCTGGCAACGCCTCGCAGCGTCACAAATAAACACCTTTACTCTCAGGAAGCTTCTGACTGTTTTTCCTCGGGTTTCTGCAGGGTTCCAGGCTCCAGCTGCTGTTAGGAAAATATCTCCTGAATCACAGGGCAGCTAATCGACGCTAACAAACACAAACTCAGTCAGAGAAGATCGAACTACGACAAGGAAACAGTAAATTACTGCGTTAAGAAAGAAAGGATCGTTGCTCGTTAACACCGACAAACTTTTATTTCCTTACTGCAGGTAAAACAGGTGATCAGCTCCTCAAAGAGGCGGAGCATCAGATGAGGTCTAACGTGGTTTTAAATGGTTTTAAATTATTGCTTTTAGACACGTTAAACACGACACACCTGAGTTTAACGAACACTGAAATCCACAAAGAACCAATCAGATCAGAGGACAAACGTCAGCTGATCCGGATCCTCGTCACAGTTTAAACGGATCATTAAAACTCTGAAAGCAGGTTAATATCTTTAACACGTTCACCTGAGTCTGTTTAAATTAAGGCGTCTGAAGCTGCACTTAAATCTAAATATACTAAATATATATATAAACACTGATCTGAAATCAGCTGCTTGTGCTTTTTAATCTAAAATACTGTAAAATGACTGAATTCTATCAGAACAAATGTTTAAAATAAAATATTTATTAGGGGTTTATTGTTATTATTATTATTCTGGTTAGTTTTTATATAAACGAGTTAAACTCTGATGGAGGTTAACTTACAGAACTTTCTAACTTCTGGCTGATTTACAAACAGATTTATATTTATTCCACAATCAGAAGGAAACTTTCAGGTAATTGTCTAATAAAATCCTGTGGCGGGGACAAAGAGTCCATCTGATGTCCTTTTTCTGTAATGTTTGTAGGTAAACGCTGCCCTCTGCAGGCGAGACAGAACTAAGAAAAAGAAGAAAAATCCTAAAATTTAATCTAGAAATAAAAAATATTAAGACTTGAAGTCAGTCAGACATGTCTGAACATAAAAACTGGTCTGAAAGAATTATTTGTCCTAATATTCTTAAAACTGTAGCAGTCAGTCAGAGTTACAGGGAGATTTAAATTACCTCAAATGTGATAAAATTATTAGTTTTTAAGTCTTTAAGATGTTTTATTTTATACATCAAACTTTTACCTAAATAAATAACTTTTAACTGACTTTAATTTTCTTGAATCGTTTCCTTTTCTTGTGTTATTTTTAATTAATGTTTTAAGAAATGTTGTAAAAAGAGACATTTTTCTTCTTCCTGGATTTGGTAAATGTGCTTTCAATAATATAATTTAACTTTCTGTTAATTAACGACACTTTAAAGAAATCTGACGTATCAGAGGTTTATGTAAGATTTTGTTTTGTGATTTTAGATCAGTTCTTTATGTTTTATCCTAACATTAAAACATTAAATGACTGAAAAACAAGGTGTCTTCCTGTTTACGTCTGTCTCGGCACCTTGAACTGATCTGAGGACAGTCGGCCTCCGGTTCTGTTCCCACATGGATCCTGGCAGAACCGGACAGAGGTCTCAGGTCCAGGTCCAGGTCTCAGGTCCAGGTCCAGGTCTCAGGTCTCAGGTCCAGGTCCAGGTCCAGGCCTCAGGTCTCAGCTCCAGCTCCAGGTCCAGGATCAGGACTCTCCTCGCCTCCTCTTCAGCTCCTTCTCGTATCTCTGCAGCTGAGACAGGAAGCCGGGGTTCGGGTCGATCACGTGACGAGCCGTCTTCACTCTCTGCACCAAGAAACACAAACATCCAGATGTTTTCCTCAGATTTTCTCTCCAGCAGGAGATGAACCTCAGTTAGAAACAGATGAAGCATCAGAGCCACTCACTGTTAAAGTTTCTCATTAAAACCTTAAACTGTTAAAAACCTGCTTCAGTTTTAAACCACACCGAGTCATGACATCCTAAATAATTTACAGAAGCTTCTCTGCTGTTTTTATTTGATGTCAGCATGAATGTTGTCCCTCAGCTCCTGTCTCCTGTCTCAGTCCAGCTGAAGGACACTGGCTCATCAGAAACCTGAGTATCAGGCTGCAGCTTTGTCTCATTCTGACACATTTCTGACCTTCAGGCAGCTGAGGGACACAAACAGGAAGCTTTAAACCGTCACAGCCGCCATCAGCAGCTCTGATTCTACTCTGGGGAAATAATGATAATGACCCCGCCCCCCCTGAGATCACCTGCAGCGCCTCCGTCAGCGTCAGCTTCCGGTGCTTCATCAGGTAAGCGACGCAGACGGTGGCGGAGCGGCTGCGTCCGTTCTTGCAGTAGACGAGGCTGCGTCCTCCTCGGTCGGCCTCCTGCTGGATGGCGTCGGCGCAGCGGTCGAAGTGGCGGTACAGGTCCTCGCTGGGGTCGTCGTAGACGGGCACCTGCAGCTTGGCGATGCTGCGGACGGAGGGGAACGGCTGCTGCTTGGACACGTTGATGCAGAGCGTCACCGCTTCCTGCTGCAGCAGCTCCTCGCTGCAGGCGGAGCGGGCGTTACTGATGAACAGGGCGCTGCTGACCTGACACAGCTGCAGCATCCTGACCCTCGCAGGCTTCCTTACGCCCTGCTCACAAAGACAAACACAACTCAGTCCTGGGAAAAAACTGCATCCTGATCATCTTCTGTTTGATAATTAAGGCGGGAAAAGACATCCAACTATCGTCATGGTAACACGCCCAGGAGAAAAGCCTGGAGGTGTCCCCAGGTCAGAGACCAGTTCTGGGTCGCCTCCCAGTGGACCTGGAAGACCAGGAGGCTGAACAATCAGGCTCCTTATGATGACCTGGGGGGGTCCAACCCTCACCAGGACCAGGATCAGAGACCAGTTCTGGGTCGCCTCCCAGTGGACCTGGAAGACCAGGAGGCTGAACAATCAGGCTCCTTATGATGACCTGGGGGGGTCCAACCCTCACCAGGACCAGGATCAGAGACCAGTTCTGGGTCGCCTCCCAGTGGACCTGGAAGACCAGGAGGCTGAACAATCAGGCTCCTTATGATGACCTGGGGGGGTCCAACCCTCACCAGGACCAGGATCAGAGACCAGTTCTGGGTCGCCTCCCAGTGGACCTGGAAGACCAGGAGGCTGAACAATCAGGCTCCTTATGATGACCTGGGGGGGTCCAACCCTCACCAGGACCAGGATCAGAGACCAGTTCTGGGTCGCCTCCCAGTGGACCTGGAAGACCAGGAGGCTGAACAATCAGGCTCCTTATGATGACCTGGGGGGGTCCAACCCTCACCAGGACCAGGATCAGAGACCAGGGACAGACCTGGGGGGGTCTGACCCTGCCCATCACTGAAAACATTTTCTGAAGGATCTGAGTTGAACTTCGGTCTAATCTGTTCAAAGTTCATTCATTCATTCATTCATTCATTCACCTCCTGCTTCTCTGAGAAGATCAGAATTTAAAAAAATCTGCAGGAATTCGTCACAAATATAAAACCTTCAGAAACACAAATTTAACAAATTCCATTTCTGTAAATCTACAACTCGTGACTCTTTGCAGGAGGCAGCTGTCTGCAGCTGCACACTTTTTAAGAAAATAAGTTCTCAAATGTTAAATATTTGCCAAAAGGAGACATTTTAAAAACATTTGTTGGTTTAATTTCCTAATTATTGTCCTTTCTAACAAACCTGTTCTGTTGTCTTTGTTTCTGATTTCTGATCAGTTACTCACCGAAGGAAATTCCTGGAGCCTCCAGCTGTTTGACGATGAAATAATGAGGAATTATTGAAGCTCAGCTCTGCAGAGACTGAGTGAACCTGTAAAACCAGCGGTCCCTGAACGCCTCACACACACACACACACACACACATACACACACACACTCAGGGCTGTAAAGGATCCTGACTCTGACCTTTGACTCCGTCACATTAAACCTGCTGGGTTTTCTCCAGAAGAGCCCGGGTCCCTGTAGGGTTCTGCTGAAGGAGAACCAGTCCGGTGTGTTCGGGCCTCCTCATGACCCCCAACTGTTCTGGTCCACACATCCCTGCTGCTATATTTACTGCTGGCAGCCGCTGCCTCCTGGGTCCTAAAGCTGCTCAGATTCAAGCCTGACGGGAGGGAAACAGGAAGCTGTCAGAGACCGAGCCAGAACCGGCCTGAGCCCAGAACCGGCCTGAGCCCAGGACC
>NC_051449.1:176907-195419 GCF_001649575.2 Kryptolebias marmoratus | reverse complement strand
ACCAGCCTGAGCCCAGAACCAGCCTGAGCTCAGAACCGGCCTGAGGCCAGGACCGGCCTGAGCCCAGAACCGGCCTGAGGCCAGAACCAGCCTGAGGCCAGGACCGGCCTGAGGCCAGGACCGGCCTGAGCCCAGAACCAGAACCTGTGGAGCTCAGGGTTTAACCTGAACAGACTTCATGATGACTCCATGGCGACAGCAGCTACAGTAATAAATCTGCACGTTGGCTAATTAGGGCTTTAAAGTGACCCTGAGATGCACCTGTTCTCACCTGATGATGGCTGAAATAGGCTCCGCCCCCTGTGACAGAACACAAAGCAGCTTTAATTAAAAAGTGATGAAATGTTTCCTTAAAAAAAGGACAATGTGTACAAAATACGCAGACGTTTGTTTCTCAGTTTAAGAAAAAATATTTTTATTTTTTTAAATATGCAGGAAGTGCTTGCCATTTTCTCTCCTTTCACAATAAAAGCCATGTGGTAAGAGCCTCTACAGCTGAAACCAGATGTTTACAGATGCTGTATAAAAAGTCAGAACCAGTTTTTCTCCCATGAAAACTTTCCTGCATTGATTTGAACTAAAATGATGACAGAGTCCCACGCTGACATCATGTCACAGAAGACGTTCTGGTGGATCCGGTTCCTCTGCTCCTCTCTGAGCCAGCAGCCACTCAGAACAACCGTCTGTTCTTCCTCTGCAGGACTTATTTATTCTTAAAAGTCTCAAACTGTCCGAAACAGCGAGCCCCCCCCCAGAGACAGAGAATATGCTGCACTGTTGATGCTGAAAGGGATTAAAATGACTCAAACTATATAAAAAAAGGACATTTATAAAACAAAAAATAAATAAGATTTGTTTTGATTCTCAGGTGAGGAGCCCGTACTGATTAGTCAGCTTCTTCATTAATTTGACACCTTGTGAGAATAAGTTGGACTCGTTTCTGAGGCCTGAAAAGACTCCGGAGAGGCCGGTCGCTTCCAGCGTCTGTCCTCGAAATACTGGTCCAATCTCACCTGAGTCCGGTCTTTGTGTCGTCGGGTGCCTACATGTTGTTCGTACCATCGTCTCAGAAGGTGGTGAAGCTCTGAAGTCCTTCCGTCAGACTCATCTTGTCTCCACTGAACTTTTATTTACCTGTAAAAATAAACCCGTCAGTCTGCTCGATAAATAAAAGCTGCTTGTTTTCTGTTTTCTCTTCTTCTTCATTTTGTTGCACATCTGGACTTCCAACATGCAGTCTGACATGCAGCGTCACCTTCCGTCTCTTCATTGAACTACATCCGACTCGTTTTCTTCAGCCTCTCCCACACAAACGGTTTTCCCTGCGGACGTCTCAGGAGGACACAGGTCCCCTTCATGTTGGACCGCCGAGCCGTCCCTCCCTGCAGGACCTCGTCCACATGTTTGGCAGGGGGAAGACTCGGCCCCTTCGTGAGTTTTTAGGTGTTTTTTGAGCATGGCTGCGTATTTGAATCTTTCTCCACACGTGTTGCAGGGGTACGGTTTCTCTCCTGTGTGGTTCCTCATGTGGACCAGCAGGTTGCTGCTCCGGCTGAAACTCTTCCCGCAGATTTTGCAGAAGTGACGCTTCTCGCCGGTGTGAGTCCCCATGTGAGCCGTCAGGTTGCCGTTCTGGGTGAAACTTTTACCGCATATCTTGCAGGAATAGCGCTTCTCGCCCGTGTGGATGGCCGTGTGCCATTTGAACGCTGATAAATTGGTGAATCTTTTTCCGCAGGTGTCGCAGGGGTACGGTTTCTCTCCCGTGTGGGTTCTCATGTGGACCAACACGCTGTAGCTACATCTGAAACTCTTCCCACACGTCTCACAGGAGAAGGGCTTCTCGCCCGTGTGCGTTCTGGTGTGATACTTCAGCGTGGACGCGTCGTTGAACCTTTTTCCACATTCCTTGCAAACATACGGCTTGGCGCCGGTGTGGATCCTGTGGTGCATCTTCAGGTAGTACTTGTTCTTAAAGACTTTTTCACAAACGCCACATTTCACAGAGACTTTTCCCACCTCAGTGTCACTCTCGCTCTCTGACAGAGGAGATAGATCCTCACCGGTTTTGCTGCTTGGGATTTTTGGACAACTCTTCTTTCCCATCAGCTTCGTTTTGCTGGTTGAGCCGAAATCTGGACCCTGTGTTCCTGGCTGAAGTCGGAGCTGATCACCGTTTGGTTCTGCTTCACTCTGATCGCTTTCTTCATCAGTAAGAGGCACCATGAAGGTATCAGCCTCCTCCTTCAGCACAAGCTGCTCCGGCTCCTGAACGCTGCAGAGTTCTTCCTGTTCCTCTTTAATCTGTGGAGCTTCTGGTTCCTCCTGTTCCTCTTTGATCTGTGGAGGTTCTGGTTCCTCTTGGTCCAGACTGAAGCTCCTCCCCTGGCTGCAGACCTGCTGCTCGGCACGAACGTCCTTAATTTTCTGATGGACATGTTTCTGAAGGAGCTCTGAAAGAGAAACATGACAAAACGTCACTAAGAAGAGTTTTAAAACAACACGCCTCCTGGTAAATACTTTAAACTCACGGCTCAGGAAACAACCAGAACAACAGGAAACAGACACTCAGCAGGCAAATCAGACAGAATCTGCTGAGTCGTCAGTAGAATCAGAGAGAATCTGCCGAGTCAGCAAGAGAATCAGAGAGAATAAGCTGAGTCACCAGGCGAATCAGACAGAATCTGCTGAGTCAGCAGGAGAATCAGACAGAATCTGCTGAGTCAGCAGGAGAATCAGCTGAGTCAGCAGGAGAATCAAAGAGAATCTGCTGAGTCAGCAGAAGAATCAGACAGAATCAGCTGAGTCGGCAGGAGAATCAGAGAGAATCTGCTGAGTCGGCAGGAGAACTAGAGAGAATCTGCTGAGTCTATTAAGGCCAACCTAATTTATAGGAGCTTTTGATGCAAAGTCTAAATGAACAAACTTTAATTTCTGAGGATCCTCCTGAACATAAACCTGATTAAATAATCAACTCAGGACTAGTTAATTAATTAAAAAAAACAAATATAATTATCTGAGTCAGCATTCACTACTGTTTTCCTGTTAATAGTTCTTTGCAATTAAAAGTAATTCTGCATAATTTGAGCTGTTTTAACTGTTCGTATATCACATATCATATTCAGCTTGATCAGGAACAGTGTGTTGTGATTTTTGTTGTATGTATTTATTTTAATTATTTAACTTTATTTACATAAATCTAACTGTGGAAACACTGAGATCCTTTCAGTTCCTTCAAAAACACTGTTTTATTTTTTATCTGGCTCAAGAATCAGGCTTTTTGTGTCTTCTAGCATTTAGCTACTGTCTTGGGAACTTTTAGCTTTTAGCTTTGGTTCTGTGACATTTAGCTTCTAGCTACAGTTTGGTTCATTTTAGCTTCTGTTGTGCTTGTTCAGCACTCAGCATTCTCACTATAATGTCACAAAAACACATTTTTTCTATTCATATATTATATGAATATTTTGTTTCCCCCTCCTTTCTATTCAATCATATTAAAAGGCCAACAGAGCCTCCTGAACACGGCCTTCTTAGTTTGGCTGAGTTTAAAGAAGCAGTTTAAACTGTTTGTGTTGTTTTCTCTCCTCCTAGCTTCTTTAGCCTTTAGCATGCTAACCTGATGAGTGCACAGCTGAGCTCGTTAGCATCGTTCAGAACAAACTGTCAGCCTCCTCGGTGACTCATATCAACCTGCTGGTTCGTTTAGACCCCTCAGGTGTGACTTACCTGCCGTGTGCAGCTTTATTTCGGGTTTCAGGCTGATGTTTAGCAGCAGTCTGTGCTGACGGTCGATCTCCTCCTCGTACTGGACGATGGTTTTCTCAAAAACCTCGAAGATTTCGGAGGCAGCCGCCGTTAGCCGCTCGCTGATAAACTCCCTCAGATAATGAACCGAAGTCATTGTTGTCCAGATGCCAGTCAGGCACACGACAGCTCCATTAAACGCAAACTGTTAGCACCAACGGCTAACAGTTAGCTTCTCACTGTTGACTTCCGGTCGTGTGCGAAATTCTGTTCCCCCGTGAAAATCTGTTCCCCCTGTGTCGGGAGCGCGCATTGCAGCCAGAGAGGTGAAGCTGACACCCCACCCACGTCAAAAACTCCAGCCAATAGTCTGAATGGTTAGTGCTCCGTTTGTGCAGGTTTGTGCAGGTTTGGTTTCTGAGATATTAAAAATTATTTTTTAGGTCATCCAGAGTTCACCATCCCCCCATATTGCTCCAAAACAAACCAAAGTGGGCTTGTTCGTTAGTGCTCCGTTTGTGCAGGTTTGTGCCGTTAAAACTGTCGTTTGTGCAGCTTTCGTTTTTGAGCAAGATGGGGTGACGGTGACGTCATCGGCCAAAATTAAAATTTGTAATATCTAAAATGGATAAAATGGATTTAACTTTTTCAAATAAAGAGCAAAAGCTTTCAAACTTGCAGGATTTATTGTTGATGAAGAGAGGAATTAACACAGTTAAGGACTTGCAGGTAAATTAATTTGTTTCCATTTTATGTAGGGGGAACAGATTATTTCAGGCAGCTGAAATATTTTGTTTCCCCCTCCTAACTTTGGCAAATAAAGAGCAAATGTTATCAAAGTCACAGGATTTATTGTTGATGATGAAAGGATTAAACACAGTTAAAGACTTGCAGGTAAATTAATTTGTTTCCATTTTATGTAGGGGGAACAGATTATTTCAGGCAGCTGAAATATCCATTCTGTTCTCTCCTCCCTCCATAACTTTGGCAAATAAAAAGCAACTGTTTCCAAATTCTCAAACATTATGTGTGATAGCATATTAGACATTTCCTTAATCCAGTAATCTGTCATATTTTACATTAGAACAGGATTTATCAAAAAGTCTACACTCTGATCTTTTCAGGAAGTCTTTATTTTTGTGCCCTGCTCTCAGCTAACTTCGCTCCTCTTGTATCAGAAATGAAAAATTATAAATGCACACTACGTGTTGGGAACTTGTGTTTGTTGACTGACTTTTATTTGTCAGGCTTAAGAGACAAAAGTTGAAAAAAGATCGATTCTCTTCGCGTTTAAAATAACACAAAACAGCGTGAAAAGACATCCACACAAGACCTCGTTTATTTATTTATTTATTTTATTTTGATAGCTGCCGATTAAACTGAAAGTTACAACATTGACATGATTATATGAGTAGTTTTTAACCGAGAAATCGATCAGAAGCGCCGTGAAAATGGTCAGATCCGCCGGATCCACCTCTCTGGCTGCAATGCGCGCTCCCGACACAGGGGGAACAGATTTTCACACAAGACCTTCGGAGCTCGGTGGGTGAGCTCCATTTACACGCCGGGGCACTTAACGGTGCTCTGAGCAGACAGGATGTGTTGTGAAGGGGGGATTGGTGACACAATGAATCTTAATCACCTTGAGAGATGGTAACTGTTTAAAATGTATTATTCAGCCTAAATAGAAAATTGTTTCCCCCCATCTGAGACTCCTTGTTTGCCGTTAGTCATCACATCCAGCCGGCTCAAGCGCCGGTAGAAACAACACGAGTGGACCCACTGGGTCAACAACAAACTGCAGTTTGACCAGCAGGTGGCAGCCTTGAGGGCTCAGCAGGAAGATAGTTTCAGAAATAATGTCTTCAGTTCAGCATCTGAGGAGGTTTATCAGCGGCAGGCTGACCGCTGCTGCTGAAGATATCTTCTCAGAGCTGGAGGAAGCGGCAGATCTTCTCCTCAGACCGGGAACCTTCAGCTCGAACCCCCGGATCAAGCTGCGGTGTTACGGTTTAAAGCGTGTTTCTGTTAACTGGCTCCTTCCGGTCTTAGCTGCCCGTGTTAGTGCCTGATTGTTTCTGTAATGTTGTGTTGAGGTCCACACTGGTCCTCTGTGTCTTCAAGGACCAGCCAGGAGACAGGCGGACATGGTTGCTCTGCTGCCATGGCAACCCCGGATTCTGGTCTCTGATTGGACGGTCTGACGTGCCGGAGTCAAAGGGTCTTGGAGGATGAGGAGGATGATGATGAGGAGGGAAATCCTTGTTTCAGATGTGAAACGTGTCATTTAGATAAAGGTAGACCAGGGGTCTGCAAACAGCGGCTCCGGGCCCGCATGTGGCTCATAAGTCCCCCTCTAAGGTCTCTCTGTCGCTGACCAAAACTAACATGAAAATATTTATTATTTATATTCATAACTACTACAGAAAAGACCAGTTTTAGAAGTTTTCCTCTTTAATTCTATGTAAATATGTGAATAATATATGTGATAAAATAAACAGTAAAAACAGAAGTAGGAGACGTTTCGATCAGTCTGCGTTATTCTTTCTAATATCATAAAATATAAATATTAAGGTTTTCTAAAAGATTAGTCATCTGACTGATAATATTGCTTCATTTTAATATTTTAAATTTATATGAAACTTGTTTTAATACCTGAGAGACAAATAAGCTCCTATTTCTCATCCTAAGTGATGGAAAATGAATTATTGAAGTTAAATTAAATAAAAATAAAAGCCTAATTTCTTCAGGAATCTGAAGCCAGGAGGTGGAAACGCTCTTTTCTCTCCGTGGTTTATTGTAAAAACGCCGACGGAGCGCCTGGTGTGTGGAAGGAGAGCAGGTCGGTTCCCAGCAGCGATGACAGAACAGCAGAACCAGAGCAGGAAGGGATTTTATTGTTGGGTCGTGTCACACATGCAAACAGCGATGTCGAAGCAGAGTCAGATTTTATTAGCAAACCAGAGAGAAGTTTCCAAAAAGATCAAAGTGAAGGAACCGAACAATCCGAGTGTCTGTACAGGTCCAAATATACTACAATATGTACTAATATACAGCAGGATCCCAGGTGGACCCGTTTCCTGTTCAGCCTTCCACCGACCTCCTCCTCAAAGTGCCAAGTCTTACATTTACCTTCGATCGGCAGAGAGAGAGCAGGAAGTCCTTCAAATCCCCAAAAACAAAGTTTTAAAGAGTCAAACGTGAAGAAACACTCGTCTGAGGGGAAAGTGCAACAAAACCAGAACCCAAACGGATCAGATCTGTGAGAAATCAAACTCTTTTTTTAAGGCCTGATGAGAATTTCTTCAACAGGAAGAAACGTTTGTTGGCAACAAAAACTGTAAACAGACGTTTATATTTCAGGCAAAAGGAAATATTTGGCTCTTCAGATCGATACGACTCCTTTAGTCCCCTCGTTTTCACACTGAATGTTTTCTTTGGATGAAATAAATCACAGCAATCTGATCAGTGGCCGGCAGAGGGGCTGATTCAGTTCTTCCTTTAGACCCAGATGGATCGATCTGAAGAACAGTTCCTAAAATCAGAATGATCTAACTTCAGCGGAGGAACAAACCAACTCTGCAGCTGCTGGTTAAATTTCTCCAAACTCAAACTAAAATCTGGAACTTGTTTGTTGGTTTGGAGCTTTAACCTGTTAAAGTTAAACCCAGGAATTAGCCTGATCCACCAGCAGTCTGAACCCAAAGCTTCCATCCTGTAAACTCCACTTTCAGCTCGGGCTCAGGTCATGTGATGATGTCACTTCCTGTTTGACCTCCAGCAGAAAGGAGAACAGAGAAAAGGACATGAAGCTGAATTTAGCTTGGTTCAGAGACGTTTAAGCAAATAAAATAAACTTGAAGCTGCTTTCCTTTAGCTTCATGTCATTAAAGACGAGTTCCTGCAGCAAAGAAAACAACCTTTAAATGTTAATAAATGTCTAAAACAGAACAAGTTAAAGCTTCCTGTCGAGCAGATGGAGTCACCACACACACAGGAATTTAGCTCTTTAGTCCGAGCCTGTTTCAGGACAACCTTCGGCTGTCCTTCGGCTGTCGTTCGGCTGTTTTCCTTCTGCACTGACTTTCTGTGGGTTAAACTACTTCAGCTCCAAGCAGGTTGAAGTTCAGACCTCCGAAGGGTTAAACGTGTTCCCTCCAAACTAACGAGACCTGAAGAAACAGAAACAACTGATTCTAGTTACTACAAGCTTTTATTTTGTAGGTTCAGACCAGGGGTCTGCAACCTGCGGTTCTGGAGCCACACGTGGCCCTCAGCAGCTCCTGAAATGACCCAAACCTGAGTAATGGTTCTATTTAAATACACAAAGAGCGGTGCTGAAGCGCCTGCAGCCTGTGAGCTCAGGAACAATCAGAGGTTGAGTTTCCACAGCTTCACGCCTGGATTCAGATAAAAGCTTCTCATCCTGATTGTTTCTCTCTCCACCGAGACTCAAATCCTTCAACATTAGAGTCAAACTGCAGGAAACGGCCTTTAAGGCGTTAAAAGTTAAAGTTAAAAACCAGCTGAAGGTCTGATCTCAGGCGATCAGGCTGCCTCTGTTAGCAGAATATCCCCTGGACCACCTGATGGGTAATAATGTAACGGTCAGAAGGTAACTCCTCAGCTTTGGAGACGCCTGCAGTCTGAATTTTACAGATGCTGAGCTAACATCGAGCCTGGTAGTAGCTGAGAGTCGTCCCCGACACCCCCCCTGAGAGCCTGCTTTAGAATGGGACTGAGCAGCAGAATGTCTCGTTGTTATTTGTGGAGCAGAAACAGAAACGTGTCAGGAAGCAGGGAGCTTCAGAGGCTGGCGCTGCTTCTGCTGAATATCTGGGTTTAAATGAAGTCAGAGGCTTCAGAGCTGACAGACGATCTGAGCAGCAGAGGACTCATCTCTCCCGGGACGTTGGTTTTTGTTTCTCAGATTAAGACTCGGAGCGTCCTCCTCCTCCTCCTCCTCCTCCTCCTCCTACCTGCAGGAATCCACCTGGTTTTCTCCTCACACTGACGCCCTTTTTAAGAATCTCTCACACTTCCTGGACGATGCACGGCACATCGCCTGCAGGCAGAAGGTCTGCAGGAAATCAGATTTCCACAAACATCCTTCAGGCAGAGTTTAACGAAGACAGTTCTAAATGAAAACACCATATTTCTGGAGGAACTCCGTGGTGTGTTGAAGCTTAATAAAACCGTAAAGATTCACTTTGATTTCCTTTAATCCGTCACTCAGAAACAGAATCTGTTTTAGGTTTAAACTCAAATATGTGAAAGACTTTCAGCTCAGTTTACAGGTTGGTCTTCAGGGGTTCACACCAGTCTGATTATTATTCGTTTAAAGTGGAGACATTTAGAAAGCAAGAACTCCAAACAGTCCCACGGCTCCCCTGAGCTCCTCAGCTGACGAAGGCGACGATGAAGAGGCAGGTGAACGTGGCGGAGGCGTGGTGGAGGCGTGGCAGGAGGACAGCAGCACATGAAGACTCAGAGGATCCTGGTCTGGCTCCTGAGCCCTGCAGGAGGCCGGAGACACCGTCCACCAAGTGAAGAGAAAAGCTTATTCTAAAAAGGCAGATTGATGAGTGGGAGGAGCCAGAGTGAGCAGCTGAGGCGTCTCGCAGAGAGACTCTTACCGACTCGTGTCCCAGCAGCAGCGAGGACGGTCCGCTCGCGCTGCAGTCATGCAGGAAAGACAACGCGACGTGATGAAGACCAAAGCGTTAGGACCTGAGGCGTGTCAGGCGGGGTGGGGGCGGGGCTCCTGAGCGATCAGGAGTGATCCATGGGTTCGGTGGTGTTCTGTTCGGCGTCCTGGCTCTCCATCTCCTCCGGTTCCTCCACCTTCTCCTCCGGTTTCCCGGGGCCCGCCGCTCCCGCTGCAGCGGCAGGTTTCGGATCGGGCACCGGCTGAGCGGAACTCGTCTTGGTTCCGGTGGGCCGGTCCTGACTGGCGGCGGCGCTGCTCTGCTGCTCCTTCAGGTGGCGCTCCATGGAGGCCTGGATGGAGGAGACCATCTCCTGCAGCTTCCTCCTCTGCTGCTCCATCAGGGTGGGGTCCAGGCCGCGCCCGTCCTTCATGGTGACGAAGCCCGGAGCCATGCGGACCAGCTCCCTGGTGGTGTCCTCGGGGATGTCCGACAGGTCTGGGGGACCTCGGGACACGCTGGCGCTCAGGTCCACGCCGCTGCTGTGCTGGCGCGTGATAGGCCGGTGCTCAGGAGGGGAGGAGCCCCCGGCGCTGCCCAGAGAGTGACCTTTGCCCTGGAAGGCGGTGACGCTCTGCAGCTGCTCCTTCTTCCGGACCACGCCGCCGCTGCCGAGCCGCAGGACGCCGTGGGACGGACTCCCCTCCCTGCTGCCCCGGGAGGACGCCTCGGAGCGCAGCTGCAGCATCGCCTCCTTCACCAGCTCCTCCACGTCCGGCCCGACGGGGAAGTGGCCCGCGGCGTCCACGCAGAGCTCCAGGCGCTCCTCGGCTGCGTTATAAACGAAGGTCTTCCCGGTCAGGTGGGGCAGCGTGCAGTGCTTCCCGTCCATCAGACCTGAACCAGAGAAACGGGTCAGAACTGTCGGTCTGCGATGGATTAATCAGAGAGTCAGGCAGATTTATGGCAGCTGTGTTTGAGGTTCTACACTTTATGACTAAAAACTGAATTATTGTTTGAAATAAATGAACAATCAGAGATTTACTGATTCCTACAGTGAGGAGAGGAGAAGCAGGAAGAGCAGCGCAGATCTGAGCCTCAGGGAGGCTCCGCTTCAGGCTCCAAACAGTCCGGGTCTGGGTCCGGGTCAGAGTCCGGGTCTGGGTCTGGGTCCGGGTCTGAGCCNCGGCCCGACGGGGAAGTGGCCCGCGGCGTCCACGCAGAGCTCCAGGCGCTCCTCGGCTGCGTTATAAACGAAGGTCTTCCCGGTCAGGTGGGGCAGCGTGCAGTGCTTCCCGTCCATCAGACCTGAACCAGAGAAACGGGTCAGAACTGTCGGTCTGCGATGGATTAATCAGAGAGTCAGGCAGATTTATGGCAGCTGTGTTTGAGGTTCTACACTTTATGACTAAAAACTGAATTATTGTTTGAAATAAATGAACAATCAGAGATTTACTGATTCCTACAGTGAGGAGAGGAGAAGCAGGAAGAGCAGCGCAGATCTGAGCCTCAGGGAGGCTCCGCTTCAGGCTCCAAACAGTCCGGGTCTGGGTCCGGGTCAGAGTCCGGGTCTGGGTCTGGGTCCGGGTCTGAGCCTCAGGGAGGCTCCGCTTCAGGCTCCAAACAGTCCGGGTCTGGGTCCGGGTCAGAGTCCGGGTCAGAGTCCGGGTCTGGGTCCAGGTCTGAGCCTCAGGGAGGCTCCGCTTCAGGCTCCAAACAGTTCGGGTCTGGGTCCGGGTCAGAGTCCGGGTCAGAGTCCGAGTCCGGGTCTGGGTCTGGATCCAGGTCCGAGTCAGAGTGTCTGAGTCTGGATCTGAGTCCGGGTCTGGGTCTGGGTCCGGGTCCGGGTCTGGATCTGGGTCAGAGTCTGGGTCCGGGTCCGGAGCAGTTTGTGACTGGACCACTGAAGACGTCCTGGAGGAGGACACGGTGTAAACCAGGGGGGTCCAGTCCTGGTCCTCAGGGCCTCCATCCTGCAGGTTTTACCTGTTCCTCTGCTCCAACACACCTGATTCAGGGTTAAATCACCTCTTCATGTTCTGCAGAAGCCTGTTAATCAGCCACTGATTCAGATCAGGTGTGTTGGAGCAGAGGAACAAGGAGAACCTGCAGGATGGAGGCCCTGAGGACCAGGACTGGAGACCCATGCTGTAAATAAAGGAGGCGAAGGCTGAGAGCTCCTCCTCTTCCTGTTCCTGTCAGGTGACTTCCACCAGCCAATCACCATCACAGATACTTTACTGGGTTTTATTTCCAGTTATTAAGTTCACAGATGCTTCAGGAACATCAGGTTTTAGTTTGGCTGCTCTCCATCCTGACCTCGGCAGGTGAAGGAAGTGATCAGGTGTGAAATGCCCCCCCCTCTCGTGTCTCAGCCTGCTTGTCTTACTATCAGCTCTGTCATGGAAAAGCTTTCTGTGTTTGTACTTCTAATAAAAACTTGACATATTTACCCAGAATCCCCCAGTGAGCTGCACTGAGACACGTTTTAAAAGAAAATACTGAAATAATGGAGTGTTTGATTAAAGGCTTTAGTTGGATAAAATCCCTCCTCACCCATGTCTTTCTTGACGATGTTGTAGAAGACGCCTCCCTGCTGGAATAAGTGCGGCAGCTTCTTGGCGTACGACCAAACATCCTCACCTGGAGCAGAGAAACATTTTACAGCTTCGAGAGGATCCCGAGACAAACGGAGACTCAGCAGCAGGAAGACATGGAACCAAACCAGAGATCCTCTGAAATCTGACGTTTCAGGAGCTGAAAGGTTCATCTCCACAGATTTCAGAGATTAGTTTCAATAAAAACCCACAGAGTCCACACGGGTCAGACTTAAATCTGTAAAAACAACCTGAAGAAGCTGAAACTGGACTCTTACAGCTAAAAGAACCAGAGCAGCAGCTGAAAGCTAAAAGTAGCCGAAGGTGACAAACAGAGAAGAACGTTCTGGAAGAACTGGAGAATTCCTTCTGGTGAAATATTTATACATGAAGTTAAATATTCTGAAAAGTCTAAAAGCTGCAGAAACCAAAGATCTCCAAACCGAGCTGAGTGTGTTTCTGTACGAGCAGCTCAAATAAATGATACCATGAAGACTTTAACATGAATGCTGCCTCAGAAACTAACAGGAACAGATAATCGGCCCTGCAGAGGTCATGTTTCAGATCCACGCTGCTGGTTCTGACGCTCCGGAGGATCGTTGGACTCCAGCTGACAGGAAGTGCAGCGTCAGGCACCACAGAGCGCCCAGACTGCGGCTCTGTCTGTTTATCTGAAAGCACCAGTGACCTTTGACCTGTTGGCAGGTCTGACAGGCACGGCTAAGTCAGCACATTCACCAAACACACAGCTGCCCTCCCGGCCCCCCCGTGTTTCTGGTCGGGTTCATGGCAGCGGATCAGCCGGCTGCAGACTCCATACCTGAGGTTTGTTTACCACCTGCTCGCTGCAGGAACCAATCAGAGAGGAGAACACACACCTGCTGCACACCTGAACAAGTCAGGACTAAAAGCACGAAATAAACACGTCATAATATTCTAATATTCACAAACACTGACACAAAATTAGAGATGGACCGGTTAACTTTAAAATAAATAAATAAAATCAGCAACTGGGCATGTCTTCATTACCAGGTAGGAAACAGAAGCTGCAGCAGCAGCTGCTACAGTCGGCTCACTGCAACAGCAGCAGCTGCTACAGTCATCCCACTGCAGTAGCAGCTGCTACAGTCAGCTCACTCTCAGAATGCTCCTTCAATGCTGTGAAAACTACTTTTATTTCAGACACACTAATTTTATTTTTATTGATTTTGCGTATCAGCCGTCAGCTTCCCTGACTTCTACAGATCAACATCAGAGAAACTCTAAATAAGAGTTTAATTTGTTTTATTTAATTTATTGTTGTTTATTTAACAGCCGCCCTGCAGAGGAGCAGAAATAAAGGATTTTTGTTCATGTTGCTGTCAGGCTGTGAGGTGGACAGGAAGCGCTCCACATCCCACCCGGCTGCTCTTACCCATCAGGGTTGCTAGGAGACAGAGGGAGGACATCTCCAGGTCGATGCTCTCCTGGAGTTCGCGGCTGCTCGTCCTGCCAGACATCACGGGCTCGTCGCTCTTCGCCGAGTGCAGGGAGGAGTGCGAGCTGGACGCTCTGGTGATGGAGGCCGCGGGGCCCTTGTCCTCGGGGCCCCTCAGGATCTCCACCGTCACCCTGTCGCCGTGCTGCAGCGCCACAGGCTCATTCTCCTCGCCGTCCTTCGGAGGGAGCAGCTCCTTGGGCGGGAAGCCGTAGCGGATGCACTGCTGTGCGGGCGGCAGGCCGAACTGGTTGGAGATGCTCCTCTGCAGCTCTGAGAAGGTGGTGTGGGCCGGCAGCGTCAGCATGGCCTGCCGGCCGTCACTGGTGGTCACACGGATCTTCTTCTCCTTGTTCGAGGAGGAGGAGGGGGAGGAGGAGGACTTGGTAGGGGTGGCCGGAGCTGAAGAGGAGGAGGTTTCTGGAGACCCACCAGGGGAGGAGGTCCGGCCGGGACCTTTCTGTTCCTGCTTCAGTTTCTCAGTCCGTCTCTTCTGCGTGACCAGGGCCTGCTCACTGATGCTCTGCTGGAGGCTGCGCTCGGCTCGGCTCATCGTTAGCTCCTCTTTGTGAAGCGTCTTGGCTTTCTGGCCCGTCAGGATGATCTTAGTGGGAGGCTGTGGGTCCGCCGCAGGCTGAGGGTCCGAGGTGTCGCTCAGACGCTGGGCGTGAGCCCCGTCGATAGAAACCGGGTTGTATTCATCTGGGTTTTTCTTGGCCGTGTGGTGCAGGATGGTGTTGACCACTTTCTGCACCAGAATCTCGCTGCCGAACTCTCCCGGGAAGTGCTTGGTGACCAGCTTCATGGCTACGTCGTACACGTTGCTGTTCAGAACCGGGTCAGCCTCGTACTGGAACCAGTACACAGTCTCTCGCACCACCCGACCCCCCCACTCCAGCGTGATGGGGAAAGCTTCGGGCAGGTTGTCATACTCCTTCCCCTCCCAGTAGTGCTTGAACCCACAGCCGCACTTCCCCCCCTGGGACCGGGTGTTAGTTCTGTCCCCGTCCAGGTAAACCACCGACCCGTTGCCGCGGATGTGGCGGACCGACGTCCCATGACACCAGTTGCAGGTGTTGAGGGCGCTGAGTTTGTAGTCTGGGAGGAGGATGTCTCTCTGCGGGTCGTAGGAGCAGACCACGTTGTTGAGGGGGAAGCTGTAGTTCTTGTCCGGCCGGAGTTGACCGTGTGTGGATTTGGCCAAGTTGTAGAGCTTTCCTCCCGGAACCAGCCACTCCGGCGGGACGTGGAGCTCAGAGAGGGCTCCACAGATAAGGCAGCGGTGAAGCCTGTTCTCCATCACCGACTTCTTGGCTGCTTCTGTCACCTCCTCGGGCTGGACGCCGATTACTCCGGTCCGTCTGTAGACGTACTGGTGCACGTCAGCCACCAGGGACGGGTGGATGCTGTGCTTCTCCATGAACACCTCCTCCATGGCGTTGACCAGCCTCATCAGGTATTTGTCCTGCAGGCTGCGGTCGCCGCCGATCACACAGCTCCCGTCTGACTCCAGCTTGATGTACTTCTTGATGAGCTCCTGAGGAACGCCCCAGGCCTTGGGCAGCAGGCGAGCTGGCAGCTTGGGTAGAATCGTGTTCTTGATTCCCACCAGAGGAACGTAGTGGTTCCTGCCGGAGCTGCTCCAGGCGATACAGATGGGTTTGTTGGGCTTCCCGTCCTTCCCTCGGCACTGCTCCTCGGGCACCAGTCCGGGCAGGAAGGTGGCTGAATAGTCCCCGGAGCTCCTCATCCCGCTCAGGGAGTCCAGCAGGATTACGGGTCGGTGGAGGACATTGGCTAAACCAAAGATGTGGATGTTGCGCAGTCCAAGGGGCACGCCTTCAGGCGGGATAAAGAGGGGGTCGCACTCATTGATGATGTCCTCCCACTCCGCAGCGTCGATAAAGTCCTGGAACAGGGCTTTGTAGTGGCTCAGGTTCTGCTTAAAGTTCTGCTTGAGGTTTTCTCTCAGGGCATGCCAGAACAGTTCTCGTCCCACCAGAGCTCTGGACACAGCGTGGACCAGGCAGTGGCCGTCCCCGTCCACGTGGACTGGAATGAGACACTCCCTGTTGCTGTTTGCCTTCTTGATCTCCTCCAGCGTGTCGTGGAGGTAGATGAGGCTCCCGGACCGGTCCTTGCCATAGCCCATGGTGGTGACATGGTCCGGCTCGATCAGAAAGGCTCGGTCCCCCAGGAGGGAGCAGTCAAAGATGTCCCCCTGGTTCATGTCTTTCAGCAGCTTGGCCTTGCCTGTTTGCTTGTCCATGCCGTACCGGGTGAGCACCGGGGACAGGAGCTTGCAGTGATAATTGGAGAGCCCCATCACCTTCACCAGCTCCGTGCCCTTCTTCGGGGCCCCGGTGACGCCGAGCAGGGCGTTCCTGAGCAGATTGTGGAGCACCACATCTGGATCGGTCACCTCCTCGACGCTGAGCAGGTTCCTCTGCTCGTGGCGCTGGCCGCACTCCGTGCACTCGATGCTAATGGAGCCGTAAGCAGGGAAGAACAGCCTCGCCTGACATTTCGGGTCTGGGCAGGTACCAGACAAAATGCGCTTGTCTTTTTTCTTGGAGCTCTGAAGCAGCGACATTTCCGGGCAAAAGAAGCTTAAAAACGTCCCTTAGCTTCACAGAACCATGGTAATTATCCTTCGGAGAGGCTGTCAGGAGAGCTTTCACTCCGCTACCGACAATTATTTTCCTGAATAACACAAGAACAACACGGAAGCGGCTGTTTTTTCCCTTTAGCGACTGACCGTTGCTAAACGTAAATACGTAAAGCTGTTGCATTGTGGAGAATGTAGTTTATCCTTATATACATTTCTTTTTCAAATTACTCACTTCTTCCAAAGCGGCTGGATTTTATCTGATTACTGTAACGCAGTTACTTCAAACTAAACATTATTCATTTATCTAATCATTACTCACAATTCTCAGAAAACAAACAATAGATGTATATTTGAATTAACTGCATTTCCCATAATGCACCGCGCCACGACGACGTTTGTGTCGTATGAGGAAGTCCGTCAAGCAGAGCGTCCTGGCAGTTTTAGTCTGAAATAAAATACATTCTTGCAAATTTTTTTACTGATTTAATCCCGAAAAAGTATTTAAACACATTTTCATCAGATACAGTCAGTAAGAGTGCAAACTGTTGGGCTGGCAGCGTTTTATTGTCTAAGTTTGGATTTTTTACCGACAGCAGATTCCCGGTTAGCTTAAACGTCGCCAAACTCCATTCAGAAATATGTGAATTTTATGATTCACGTATCTGTATTTAATTAAATCAACATAAAATACAATTTTGGATGGTTTGCTGATAGTTTGAGTTAATTCTTATTAATTCGTCACAACATTTGCATTTTATCCATCAAAATTAAGTTTATCTAAACTAAATATAGAAGGGAAATTGTAAAGACGAATTGTTGCCACTGTCTTTACCAAAGTTGGTTATATTTTTTTATCCACATGAATCAAAAAGGTGCTGAATTTAAAGCAAAATTTTATATTGTTTAAAGTTTGACAATGAAACAGTTGTTTTTTAAACTGTATAATAATTTCAAATTATATAATAAATAATGTTAAAATATTTTAAAAGTATGGCATGAAGCAAAATGAGCATAATTTAAAGTTCTGGTCCAGTTTTGTTTACATTTGTAATGTTAGCAGCAGACAAGATGAAGTGAGTTACAACATGTGAAGATAGATTTAGGTTCTGCTGTCACAAAAACTCATTTAGGCTCGTTGCTCATGTCCACTGTAGCTGCTGATACTTTCCATAATCAATAATCATAATAATCAGAATCGTGCACGGTGCAAATGAGCCATTACATTTACAGCAACAGTCTTAATAACAGCAACAGTGACAATAAAGTATTTACAACAAAATATCAGGTATAAAACATAAAAAACGATCCCACAGAGAGGAAAGCAGGTGGGTTCAAAGTGCAAACAACAAACCAGGGGAGGCCAACCCTGGTCCTGGAGGGCGACTACATGTTTCTCTGCTCCAACACACCGGACACAAACCAAAGGCTGAGCCACACGCTAAGCTTAGTTATTATTAGTGGCATTGAGAAGATTCTTTATATTAATCTTCAAATAAAGATGAACTGGAGTACAATGTCCAGGTAACTTCAAACATAAAAGCATTTGGCATTCACTGATATTCAAAGACGTCATGATTATGCTTTCAGTTTCCATCATCAGAAGGTGAGAAATGTATTTCATGTCCTTGTATTGGTTGTAAGTGACCACCAGATGGGAGACTAACTCTTGTTATTTTTAGATTTTACAATCCTGTGACAAGTTTCTGTTTCAGGCCGGTCTCTGAGGCTTTGTTTCACTTCTTTTTTTAAATAAATCTAATTATACTCAAATTAAATCTATAAATCATATTAAACAGAGTTCGGCAGCGTAGTCCAGATTTAATCTGAGTTTTCTTCTCTTCCATGAAGCTCAGCCTGAAGAACCATCAGTCTCTCCCATCTGACCTGCTGTCCTCCCAGGTGTCTCCATGTCCTCCTCCGTCTGTGAGGACAGCCTGCTCCCGTCCTCCTTCAGTCCTCCCAGGTGTCTCCGTGTCCTCCTTCAGTCCTCCCAGGTGTCTCTGTGTCCTCCTCCTTCAGTCCTCCCAGGTGTCTCTCTGTCCTCCTCCTTCAGTCCTCCCAGGTGTCTCCTCCTCCTTCAGTCCTCCCAGGTGTCTCTGTGTCCTCCTCCTTCAGTCCTCCCAGGTGTCTCTCTGTCCTCCTCCTTTAGTCCTCCCAGGTGTCTCTCTGTCCTCCTCCTTTAGTCCTCCCAGGTGTCTCTCTGTCCTCCTCCTTTAGTCCTCCCAGGTGTCTCTGTGTCCTCCTGAGAAGGGGGTGCATACTTATGCAGTCACTTATTTTACAAACATATTTTTATTTAACTGGTATTACCTTGTAGAAATTTGATTTTACTTTGATATTGAAAAAGTTTTCTTTGAAATTTTTCAAAATAAAGACATTTTAAATTTACAATGACTGATTTACATCCATAGGCCCTGTGCACCCCCCCCCCCCCC
>NC_051449.1:166841-176632 GCF_001649575.2 Kryptolebias marmoratus | reverse complement strand
ATTACATCCAGGAGCCAAAAATACTTTAATATCCTTCAAACAAACAAGCATGAAGTGTAACTGATGTCAGAAACATTAAACACCTGGAAGTACGAACAGAAGAGTTGTGTTATATCGTTAGAAAGTGTCTGAGACGTCCCTGTGAGGAGGGACAGGGATCAGACAGCAGAGGACAGTGTTGCTCCACCAAGGAGAACAAATCAGCTGTTTCATTTCACCGTCAGTCACCTGCTGCAGGTGTTAATCAGGGACACCTGGAGACACCTGGAGACACCATCTGATGGGTAAAGGGGACAGCTGTCAGCAAACTCCATCTGAGCCGGCGTGTAAATGATGCGGACCCTGTGAGGCGCTCACAGGAAGTAGTTCTGCTGTAGACTCTGAGGACAGCCGGAAGGTGGCGCTGTTGGGCTGCTGCTGGGACTGCAGCTCAGGGTTGAGCTCTGGCAGGTTGATGATGATGTTCAGGATGTGTTTATCTGCTTGTATAGACTTAGAGAGAAGTAGAGTCTGTGTTTCTCAGCAGGCCTCAGACTCCACAGGGCTGCTTGGAACCAGGTTCTGTCTCAGGTGTTGTGTCTGGTGGAGCGTAAAGCTTTGAATCAACCAGCTGCTCGGACACAAAGGAGGAGTCCCAGCCTGCGATAAATCAACACAGAAACTTTCTGTTAGTGAGAGCATTCTGATCATCTGTGGATCAGATGTGTTTGCATCATTAAATCATCATGAAATATTAGATTTTACCACAACCAACCACTGACAGGCCTCTGCCAGAGCTCAACCCTGAGCTGCAGTCTCAGCAGCAGCCCAACAGCGCCACCTTCAGGCTGAGCTGTCAATCAGCAGCAGCTGTGAGGAGCTGCTAGAAACCACGTGGCCCTCGTCTGATCTCACAGCCTCAGCTGCATCAGAGCGCCACTTCTCCCCCGGTGCACCAGAGGATACACCACTGCACAAGATGCTTCTCCTCCCAGCTGCTGCTCTGTGCTGTCTGTGTTCAGGTGAGTGTTTCCAGCCAATCAGGAGCCAACAAAGTCCACCTGGAACAACCAGTGTCTCACTGACCTTCACCTGTCTGTCTGTGTCTCTGCAGCGCTGGTTGCCATGGCAGCAGAGCTGGTTCAGGACGAGGTAACACTGACCAGGACAGCTGGAGACACTGTCTCCTTCAGCTGTGGAGGAACTGATCAGTGTAATGGAGGTGATGTTTACTGGTACCAAAAGAAAGAAACAGATTCTTTCCGAGTCATTCTGAAGTATGACATGGGTACAAGAAAGCCTTACAAGCGCTACAGTCATCCGCAGGTAGATGATTTCAACGTTTCAGGACCTAAAGGCAACTTTTATTTGTCGATCTCAAAAATTAAAGTAGAACATGAAGCGTCCTTCTTCTGTGCCTGTCAGAAGTCTGGTCTCCACAGTGAGAAATGCTCCCTGCAGGCTGAACAAAAACCTCCAGATGATCAGACAGGAAGAGAGCAGGAAACCACAGCCCAGGATGACAGATTTCACCTCCTGCTGTGACCTGCTGCATCACACAAACACGTCACGTGACGGGCCACTGCAGGAATAAGGCTTTCAGCTTTGTCTCAGGATCAATGATAATCCAGTTCAAACACAGGAAATAAAATACTGAATCCTTCAAAATAAGATCAGCTCCTCTGTTGTCTTCAGCCCAATGATAGAAAATGAGTCCCACGTTCTCAAACACCTGCAGGAGTCAGCAGCTAACAGTGAAATCTGAGTTTGTTTCTTTACAACCAAAGCACACATTAAACAGAGTCAGGAGTTCAGCAGGGACGGTAAACCTTTAACTCAATGATCTTCAGTGAGTTTCACGTTCAGAACAGCCAAATCACCAACAATAAACTCACTCTGGGACGGATGGGTCCATGTGGTTCATACATATTGAAGCACGACGCATCAGGAACACGTTTTTCCATCTCTGGTTTCCAGGACAGAAACAAAAACATGCAGAGCAGAGACTCAGATTCAGTTTGATTTACAACTATGACTCAGATCAAAGCAGCAAGAACCATCTGAGGAGATCTTTTAAATTTACTATATTTAAAAAACAGGTCATTTGTTTCAAAGGCCCAGCATTAGAGCCCCTGATGTCTGTGTTGAAGTGTCTAGGATCAAAATGTGACGTTCGAATCGTTGATGAGGACAGTTTTACAGAAACCTGCAGCGACAGACAGACGAGCTTCGGACCTGAACGCCAGGAAACACTCTCACATGTCTTCAGCAGGGGCTGATGGGAGCTTCGAGGAGCTGCTAGAAACCACGTGGCCCTCGTCTGATCTCACAGCCTCAGCTGCATCAGAGCGCCACTTCTCCCCCGGTGCACCAGAGGATACACCACTGCACAAGATGCTTCTCCTCCCAGCTGCTGCTCTGTGCTGTCTGTGTTCAGGTGAGTGTTTCCAGCCAATCAGGAGCCAACAAAGTCCACCTGGAACAACCAGTGTCTCACTGACCTTCACCTGTCTGTCTGTGTCTCTGCAGCGCTGGTTGCCATGGCAGCAGAGCTGGTTCAGGACAAGGTGACACTGACCAGCATGGAAGGTAGAACCGTGTCCATCGGGTGCAAAGGTTTCGAAATATGCAACACCAACTTTGTGTACTGGTACCAAAAGAAAGACTCCAACTTAGTGGTCCTCATTCGAGTCGATCGTAGCGGTGAAAAAAAGACTTCCCACTTCAGTCACCCTCAGAAGGGATCGTTTTCAGATATGGTACAAGACGGAGTCAGCCTGGTGATCAAAGACATCACTGCCGCTCATTCAGCGACTTACTACTGCGTCTGTCATAAATCTGCATCCCACAGCGAGAAAACTTCCCCGGAGCCTGAACAAAAACCGACACATGAAGAGATATCAAACTGTGGCGACGACAGAGAGGAGGAAACCACAGCGAGCTCGCAGACTGCCTCTGAAAAGGCTTTCACTTATTAAACCTGTTTAACACGTTTATGCTTTCTCCAGTTTGGGAAAAATAAATATTATGTAGACTTTAATATCAAGGGTTTGATGTTTGATCCATTCTTCCTCAGCTGAGATCGACTGTTTGACAACCAACTGTAGCTTTAATATTTAATGTTTTGAAAACCTATCATTAAAAAATGAGTCTTATTTACTAGTATTGTGTATAAGTTTCAGTCTACAGAAGAATATATTCATCCATACAGGTACAGCTCAGGGGTTGTTCCACGGGACATCCAGCAGGAAAGCAGAGACCCTTTCATGAGTTTTCAAGGATGTTGGCGAGGCAGAAGATCCACGACAGGTCGGTCAGGGTGGAGACAGGTCCAGTGGAAAAAGGCAGAGGCCCCTAACTGCAAAGGGAGCGAGTTTCACGTCTTGACGCTTGGTGGAAATTATTGGTTCTGGAGAGACCGTAGATCAACCCAGATGGTCAATCATTCACGTGATTGCATGACTGCCTCTTCTCGACACAAGGCCCGGGCCGGACGTTTCTCTCAGGGGTTTGAGCCAAGAGTTGTTGGCGTGTTTATGTGGAAAAGCCGGTGAGCTTTCATGGAGCCATTTTGCTTCTTCTGCTCCAATGAGAAGCAGCTGGAGGCTGTTAGAAAATACAGCCATCTTTACAGCTGTTCCAGTAAAACTTATAAACCTCTGAACTTAAAAAGATAATCAGTTAACAAAGAACTTATGGAGGAGATATCAGTTACTGAGCAGAAAGGAGGTCGGGTGGAACCACAGGCCGGGCGGCGTCGGGACACGTTCCCTTCATTCACTCATTATTTACAGATGTCAAACAACATGCACCGTCTCAGTCTGTTTAATCAGACAGGGACCAAGGACAGGAGAGCTGAGAAGGAAGAAACCTGTTTTAATGCTGTAAGACAGGGATGTCCAGTCCTGGTCCTCAGGGCCACCATCCTGCATGTTTTACCTGTTTCCTGCTCCAACACACCTGATTCATGGTTAAATCACCTCTTCATGTTCTGCAGAAACCTGTTAATCACCCACTGATTCAGATCAGGTGTGATGGAGCAGAGAAACAGGTAAAACCTGCAGGATGGAGGCCCTGAGGACCAGGGTTGGACACCCCTGCTGTAAGACGTCTCACAACCACGTGACCGTGAACCGACCTGATTTCTTAGCCTTTAAGCTGGAGTTACCACAGGTAGGTCCAACTGGGCCTCCTTAAAAGCCGGTGCTGTAGCTGTGGAAGGTAAATCTGACAGAACCCATCTGAGACTGGACCTGGTGGAAAATCTTTGGCTGAATGACATTAAGGCATAAAGACATGAAGCTAGACCTCTTCACAGGCTGGTCCTGGTGGAAGAACATCTGGTTGGACCTTCTTGCAGAAGCAGATTGTCTTAATTCCTTCAACATCTTGGACAGGAGGAGGAGCATCCTAAAGCTTGGTCTGGAGAAGGGCCGTCGATCTGAACCCTGTCAGAAACAAAAACAGTGACAGCAGAGCCCAGGATCTGCAGCAGCAAATGGTCTCTGATGGAACAGAGACCTTCGTATGGTTGTTGACACCTGGGAATGGGTTGTTGATGAAACAAAGAGCTGGATGTGGGTCGTTGATATGACTGTAGAAAGACCCAGACGGGGCTGTGATGGAGGAGAGTGTGGCTGAACCGTTGAGCCGAGCTAAATTCTGATTAACTCTAGACAGACAGACGGTGAATCTTTGGTACTATAATAAAACTCATCCTGTTAGAATCTGGTAAATATTAGAACTAGGGTCACAGAGTAAAGGCGGTGTTTAGATAAAGATGGTTCAGGATACAAAGTTACAGCAAACAGCATTTATTTAAAGTTGGGTTACATCAGGAGTGTCAGACTCCAGGCCTGGAAGCTGTAGGTGTTTCTGCTCCAACACACCTGATTTAAATGGTTTAATCACCTCCTCACCGAATCATCAGGTTTTCCAGGAGCAGGTCCACAAGTCATCCATTTAAAGCAAGAACACGTCTAAAACCTGCAGGAGAGCGAGGATCGGAGTTTGACACGTGGGGGGTACAAAGAGGAGGTACGAAGCTGCAAACGAACATATAACTCCGAGCTGTTGAGGTATTTAAAGAGCTTAATGTCTGTCTGAACCTCCATGGCAAGTTTTCTTTCTTTAAATAGATCATTTTACCTGAGAGATATAAAACAGGAGTGGCACAGTGGTGCAGTGGTCTGAGCTGTTACTCTAACCAGGAAGCAGGTTGCAGGATCACCTCCCGGCCTTTCTGGGTGGAGTTTACATGCTCTCCCTGTGTCCACGTAGGTTTCCTCCACTTTCCTCCCAATAACCAAAAACATGCACATTAGGTGAACTGGTAGGTGTAGGTGTTTGTCTCCAGGTGTCCCTGCGATGGACCTGTCCAAGTGTCCCTGCAATGGACCTGTCCAGGCGTCCCTGTGATTGACCTGTCCAAGTGTCCCTGTAATGGACTGTCCAAGTGTCCCTGCGATGGACCTGTCCAAGTGTCCCTGCGATGGATCTGTCCAGGTGTCCCTGCGATGGACCTGTCCAAGTGTCCCTGCGATGGACCTGTCCAAGTGTCCCCCGCCCCTCAGAGAATGACGGCTGGAGACAGACACCAGCTGAAGAAACAGAAACTGGATGACTCCACTGATGACAGGTGAGGATCACTTTAGGCCACGCCTCCCTCGCGCACACATCCAGGAAGGAAACAGGCTTCTTCTTCTCACTCTGGGCTCGTTCACAGACGGAGAGGTTTTTGTATCAGAGTGTTTCACCGTGGAAGGATCTGATGACTCCAACTATCTCATCTTTGGCACAGGAACCAAGCTGTATGTAAACGGTAAGAAGAACTTTATTTCCTGCAGCTTTTATTGCTTCAGGGCTTTAAATACTTCATGGAACAGAAATCTTCTTCTCATTAAGGTGATGACTGTTTTTAAAATCTTCTCCCGTATATTTATTTAACTTTTTCTCTGTGGTTTAAATCCTGAAACTAAAAGGTTCAGCTCATAAATGCTGACAACAAACAGAAACGTTGTTCTGTTTGCACAAAGTTGGAATTATTCAAAGCAAATTCAGCAGATTATTAATCAGAATTAAACAGTGTGAATTTAACATTTTTTATTTAAATGCAAAAGTATTTATTGCTACAAAGTAGTTTAAATTTATTCAAGCTTCATAAACCGCCTTGTGCTGAAAAGTGCTATATAAATAAATGTACCTTACCTTAAATAAAATCGGACTTAAATAAATTTATTTTAAAGGCTGCAAGGCAAAAATGAAGCTCAAAGTTTTTGTGTATTTTAATATTTTATATTTGCTTTTATACATATTTACAATTTAAGTGTGTTTTAGAATTTGACTAAATTACAAAAACATATGCTGAAACAAACTGCATCGTGTCAAATATATTTAAAGTTACAGTTTTTAAAATATAATGTAATTATATTTAGCTGTAATTCTAATTAAATATTGTAAATAAAAATAAAATCCATCAAAGCGCGACACGCGTAGGTTCGGCGTAATTCAGACAAACAGGTTTTCTTTCAAATTGTGCTGAATATTCATCGTGAAATTGCCTAAAAGTAAAAAATAAAAGGTGATGCTGTTCATCAGGTAAATTACAAATTTTTTATTTTTGTTACTTTGCAAATAATATTTTTTCTTTTTTTACTAAACTTCAGCCAGTTTGAAAGAAACATTAATTAACATGATAAAAATAACGACTTGTCACACGGCTGTGACGGCCGAATTCTCCCTGCGCAGGTTTGACCTCTGACCCCTGCGACCCTGAAACAGCTGCTTAGATTTAATTTAGGTTTTTATAACAGAACGACTGCAGCCAGCTGTTGAAGCATCGCAGGTTTGATCCACGGCACGAAGACCCGCAGAGCTCGGGATGCTCGGGCGGCTGTCTCACTGGGCTGAGCCCGCTGACTGGTTTGACTCTGTGACTACCACACCTGGCAGCTCAGACGTGTAACAGCAGCAGGTTGATTTCAAACCAACATTTTGCCTCGTTCCTTTAAACGGTCACCAGAATGGGTGCAGGCACTGAAAATATGTTGGTGCTTCTTTAAAGGGTTCATGTGACTCAGCATTAAACACATTTAGTTCTTGGGATGTTTGTGAATCGGTGTTTGTAAAGAAACAGATGTTGATGTTCTGCTTCTGTGGAACCTCAGGGGGGGCGGTGCAGAAACCCTCGGTGAGCTTGGTCCCAGCAGCATCTGGAGCCGACCTGCAGGTGGGAAATGGGAGGAGCTCCCTGCTGTGTCTGGCCTCAGGTATGTTTCCCCCTGAGGTCCGCTTCATCTGGACGAGAGGGAAGAACGATCAAATGAAGGAGTGGGCCGAGAATAGGGGAGAACAGCTGGAGCTCAGAAAGTCCAAACTCATCGCCTCCATCTTGGTGGTTGATCCCCGCGACGCGTATAAATACAGCTGCTCTGTCAAACACGAGGAGAACATCGTGAAATCAGAAACAAAAATAGGTAATGAAGGTTTGGAGACTGATCCACATGGATTTAACGTCATGTTTCACAGATCAGTGATCATTCTTTGTTTCTCTGCCTCAGAGGTTTCTCCTCCTCGTCCTCCTCCTCGTCCTGGTTACTGGTTCAAGCAGCGGCTGCTGCTCCTGATGTACTCACTGCTGATAGTGAAGAGCCTGGTGTACTGCTGCGGCCTCTCTGTGCTCAGGAGCTGCAGGAGCAGAGGAGCGGCCACCAAGTGACCGGGAACTGATTCACTCCAGCTGACCGATTCACTCCAACTGACCGATTCACTCCAACTGACCGATTCAGTTCAACTGACCGATTCACTCCAGCTGACCGATTCACTCCAGCTGACCGACTCAGTCCAACTGACTGATTCAGTCCAGCTGACCGATTCAGTCCAACTGACCGACTGACTTCAACTGACCGACTCAGTCAGACTGACTGATTCAGTCCAACTGACCGATTCAGTCCAACTGACCGACTGACTTCAACTGACCGACTCAGTCAGACTGACTGATTCAGTCCAACTGAACACGAACGAACGACCACATGCCGACTGATTCCGCGTCTGTCCTCCTGCAGCTTCAGCATCTCAAACATGAATTGAAACCTTCAGATTTTTAGTTTCTCTGAAGCTTAAAGGTTTTAATTCATGAACATCTTAGTTTTGTTTCAGTGCCGTAAACAACTGAAACGATGTAAATCTGCTTTAATTGAATATTACAGAAGAATCGCACCCACCTGCAGCATTTACAGCTCATCATAAATTTCTCCAAAATCATTTGATGAGAAATTCGTCTCACGACGCAGAAATAAATTCGGCTGATGTTTGAAGTAAATTTTTACTCTTAAATATTTTGTTGTAGATTAATTAAAGAGTCAGATGTTTATTAGCAGCTCTTTTTTATCTGCTTCATTTATAATGTTGCTTTTTGTTGAAATGCTGATATATATTTGTTTTATTTGGAACATTTTATAGCGCCTGATTTTTACCAGTCAAGAAATTTTTACTTTTAGCTTAAACTTCTTTTGTTTTTTGTTCTTTTAAAAAATGATTTGCAGAGATTGAACTTTGGAAAATTTTCAGCATAAATTTGTTTCAGTTTTAAAACAGGGAGTAAAAAATTTAAACCTTGATATTATTTTTGCAGAACACATTATTCATGTCAGTTTTATAAAAGTTTAAGAAAAATAATGTCCATAATTTTGTGATAAATGTATACTGTAGATTTATTTGATGCGTCTAAAAGATTTAAATGAAAATTCTGCCAATCATTTATTTACATGATCAGAATATTTGATTTTATTAAAGTGGAATTTTAACATGCGGTTTATTTTTTATTGATATTAATATATTTTTGTTTATTTTCTGCAGCCTAAAAATGTTTGTTCAGTTCTGTGGAAAGCAATAAAACTTTGAAAATATTCATGCTATGATTATTTCATTATTTACAGAATTAAAAACTGCTTTCAGTGGATTCAAAAAGTAAAGTGGTTTAACTATTTAGTGAATGATTAAATTCAACCTAAATTATCAAATCTTTTTAATATTTTTTTATCCTGGAGCCTCGGAGCACGCTATGAAATAAAGTGATTAAATTAATTTTTTTTTTAACACCGTACATGGGACATTAATCAATTAAAAGTAAATACAGGAAAATGATGAATAAATACTTTGAGCTCAGAGACAAAAAAACATTTGAAGAACATTTAGACGCAGTAAAAACACACTTATTCGTTTTAAGATTTGTTACTTGATGTTAAATCCAAAAATAACATAAATTTGTTATTTTTTGTCTCATTCATGATTTTTTCCTCAACATCGGACCCATAAACTCCCACTAATGTTTGGAGTATTTATGATAGAATCGTGAAGCAATAATTAAAGCAACATTTGTCGGTCATTATTTCAGCTGAAGTGTGCGTGGGAAGAACAGAAATCTGCCGTCAGATCAGCAGCTGTGTGTTTGTGCGGCGCAGCGTTAACAACAACAACACAACGGTTACACACAGCGCCTGAGGGCTGAGTCCTCACAGGAAGCATCTGTGACACAAGCAGCTCACAAACCAACAGGAAGTTAAAGACTGAAATGAAAGCAGCAGAAACGCATCAAACCAAAGGAAGGAATGCATATCACCCGCTGCCCTTCATGCTGCATCTTTAAAACGATCTGTTCGTGCTCAGAAGACGTGTTGGGAAGGACTCTCAGCTACGACCACAGCAGACTTCAGCTCAGTATCTGTAAATCTGACCGACTCAATCATTAAGGTTGATTAGCTGTGGCGGCCATCTTGAATCAAGCTGACTCCGAAGGTTAACCAGTTGTAGAC
>NC_051449.1:165383-166741 GCF_001649575.2 Kryptolebias marmoratus | reverse complement strand
CAGACAACATGGCTGCTCTCACCACTGTCTGGAAACCTGTCCTTTGACCTTTGACCTTTGACCTTTGCTGCCACCCTTTTGTCACAAATCCCTCCTGAACCTTTTCTCCATCCTGCTGGACTCTCTTCTTCACCTCTTCACATCACTCCCTGTCCTCCTGGACAGATGAAATCCTGCACCTTTGTGACCTTTGACCTTGTAGCCTCTCTGTTCCACCTGCCTCCCTCTCCTTCACACACAGGTCTTCATCCCTCCACCTGTTCCCTGTTCTCCCCACAGATCCTGATGTCCTCTGCAGACATCATAGTCCACGGGGACTCCTGCCTGTCCTCGTCTGTTAGTGTGTCCATCACCAGAGCAAACAGGAAGGAGCTCAGAGCTGATCCTGGAGTCCCACCTCCTCATTGAAGCTTTCTGTCATTCCTACAGCACACCTCACCACTGTCCTGCTGTCCTCATACATGTCCTGTACAAGTCTTACATAAATGTCATTGAATAATCAGGTCAAAAGCCTCACTGCCATCTCTCCTGGACATTTCCATCCCTCCACTGATATGTCATCACGTCCAACTGCCTTCCTTTTCTTCATCCTCACTAACTTTCTCCACTTCCTGGTCAACAGTTTCTATGACCTCTACTCTTCTTTTCCTTTCATTCTCTTCATTCATCAGCTTCCATCTTCCCATCACTCTCTCCTCTCTTGTTAGAACATCAGTTTCTATCTTTAACAAGTCTAACCTGCTGCACATCCTTTCCAGCCTGGTCCCTCCGTCCTGCCAGTCGATACAAGTCCTTCTGTCCCTCCTTAGTGTCCAGCCTCTTGTCCAACTCATCATATACCTCCTGTTTTGCCTTTGCTGCCTCCATCTTTGTCCTTTGTTGCATCTCCTCATATTCCTGTCTCCTCTCTTCAGTCCTCTCTCTGTCCCATGTCTTCCTGGCTAACTTCTTCCTCTGAATAACTTCCTGCACTTCTCTATTCCACCACCAGGTCTCCTGATCATCTTGTCTCTGTCCAGATGACACCAAGTCCCTTCCTACCTGTCTCTGTAATCACTGATGCTGTAGTACCCCAGTCATCTGGAAGCTCTTTCTTATCACCCAGAGCCTTTAACAGCTCCTCTCTGAACTCCTCACAACCTTCTTCCTTCCTCAACTTCCACCATTTGCTCCTCCTCTCTGCCTTTACTCTTTTCTTTTTCATCACCCCAACAGTCATCCTCCACACCACCATCAGATGCTGTCTGGTCACAACCTTACAGTCTGTAATCTCCCTCAGGTTACCTCTTCTACACAGGATGGAGTCTACCTGCGTCCTCCTGCCTCCTCTCTTATAGGTCACCCTGTGTTCCTCCCTC
>NC_051449.1:145902-146693 GCF_001649575.2 Kryptolebias marmoratus | reverse complement strand
CTCCTCTCTTATAGGTCACCCTGTGCTCCTCCCTCTTTGGGACACAGGTGTTGACTACAGCCATTTCCATCCTCTTGGTAAAATCCACCATCTGTCCTTCCTGGTTCCTTTCCTTGACACCAAACCTGCCCATCACCTCCTCATCTCCTCTGTTTCCTTCACCAACATGTCCACTGAACATCAGACCTCCTTCTACCTTCAGACACATCCCCTATCTGACTCTTTCCACCTCGACTACATTCCTCCTCCTCCTTCAGGACCAGCCCCGGTCCATGTCTCTTCCTGTCCACTCCATGGTGAAACAGCTGAAACTCTGCCCCGATGCTGTGAGCCTTGCTGCCCTTCCTCACAGAACATCTACCTTCCTCCTCTGCATCATGTCAGCAGCTCTCTACCTTTGCCTGTCATTGTTCCTACCTTTAGAGCTGCTACCCTCAGTCCTACACTCCTGACTGTCCTCTTGTCCCTCTGTCTCCTGGCACGTTTCCCTCCTCGTGGTCTTCCACTAACAGCAGCACTCTGATTGTTAAAAGAATTGGTGGCAGTCATTGTTAACCCGTGCCTCAACCGATCTGGTATTGTGTTACTTGACTGAACTTGCATGTTAGTTTTGGCAGAACTGTTTTACGCCAGACGCCCTTCGTGACACAAACCTCACTATTATTCCCTAGTGGTTGGTTTAGATAACAAACAGTAAGTAATCTTTCTTAGTAAGGAGACTTTTACAAGGCTTTAGCTCATTCAAACAACGGTCCAGAGGAGAGTTCTGGTCTGGCTCGATCCAATATACC
>NC_051449.1:144392-145802 GCF_001649575.2 Kryptolebias marmoratus | reverse complement strand
ACTTTTACAAGGCTTTAGCTCATTCAAACAACGGTCCAGAGGAGAGTTCTGGTCTGGCTCGATCCAATATACCAGTGCTCATCAGCTGTCACTCACAGCAGCTGAGGCCTGATTGGCTCCGTCTGCCTCTCAAGAGCTGCAAAGGATGGTTAGTGGGGAAGAAACCAGAAACAGAAAACTGGAATCCTCACAGTAACCCACCCCCCTCAAGAACCACCTCTTGGTGGACTCAGACTTTGTTTCTGGACGGGTTCTGTAGAACAAAGAGATGAGTTCAGGACCGTGGGACCCATGATCTCTCCTCAGGACCATAATCCTCCCAATCAATGAGGTATTGAAACCCTTGACCCTACAGCGCACGTCTGAAATGGGCAGTGTTAGAGGGATGGTTGTTGATGGGGGGGTCAGAAGGAAGGCAAAGTGGGCTCTGGGCCAAGAGTTTGACCTGAGAAATGAAAGGTGGGATGAAGGAGGGGAAGCTTGAGAAGGACGTCTCCATGGAGTATGGACCAATGAACAGATGGGCTCGTTCACTGGGAGGTGGGGAGCCAAACCTTCTGTCCCTCCTGATACTGAGGAGCTGGAGGATTGTAGCGGTCAGCAAACTAAAGCCTGGATCTCAGGAGGTTAAATAAGCCTCGGACCAATGAAGAAGTCTGCCTTTTAAAGGTCCAACCAGGAGGGAAACCATGGAGCTGTTGGAGGAGGAGGTGGAGGGGGCGTGGCTAAAGGCTGCTGAAACCTCCACAGGGATCAGGATCTCCATCCAAGGCTTCTGGCAGATGGATGGTTTGTTAGTTGATGGCAGAGGACTCTGGGAATGAGGAAATAAGGCAGATAGTTCTTGATTAACGGTGAACATCATGATACTGAGTTCCTCCATGTTGGAACTAGTGGTTTGTTGTTTAAGGATCTGTTGCAGGGCTGTTTCAGCATCATTTGGAGTTTTCTTGGATAAACTTTGGGGATTGAAGCTCTGACATCATTCTGACAGCTGATAGTTTTCTGAGGAGAAATCTGAGAGCAGACAGACTGCAGAGACACAGAGTAACGATAAGAGGTTTATTTACAGGGACGAGACGGACAAGTTCAGAAGGAAGACTGGAATCCTCCCATTCAGGATCCATGGGACCTGATGGCCGAGAGAAACTAGGACCATACAAGCTCCTCAGGTTCATCCTCAGGGGACCATGAAGGTCTGAAGCAGTTTAGACAACCATCCATCCAACAGTTCAGATATTTCAGTTTAAACCACAAATGTTCAGCTGCTGGAGACAGAAGATAAAAAGTCTGAATCAACAGAGTCACTTCATCAGGTTCATCCTCTGGGGACCATGAAGGTTTGTAGAAATGTGTTGATATTTCAGCTCAGCTGACTCCTTCAGCAGCAGACAGGTTTTTGTATCAGAC
>NC_051449.1:138285-142971 GCF_001649575.2 Kryptolebias marmoratus | reverse complement strand
AGGGTTCCTATGAACTAACAGCAAATGTAAAAGTCATTCTTCCTGATTAAATTCTGACAATAACTCAGCAAGAAAAGCTCCATTTTAAAGCCACTCCAGCAGGTGATGAGGAACATGTGTCCAGCAGCTGGAAGTGATGAAGGAGATGTGATGGTGAGGAAAGGCGAGCAGAAAGCAGTGGGTCAGCAGGTGTTCAGTTGGTGGACGCTCCCTTGTTTGTGAGGATCATCAGCAGAGAGAGTCCACAGCAGTACACCAGACTCTTCACTATCAGCAGCGAGTACAGCAGGCAGAGCAGCTTCACCCTGACCTCAGACTGGAAGGACTCGGCCAGCTTCACTGGGGACGGAGGAGGGAAGGAGGCTGGTGCTCCGGCAGACGCTGGAGGAGTTGGAGCTGCTGCTGCAGATGTTGTTGCTGGAATTTCAATAAGTCCTGAAAACAGAAGAAGAAAACATTTAAAAAGTCAGTCGTCTGCTCCTCTTTAAAGCAGCTGAAGGAGGCGTCTCTCTGGACTCGAGTTCACTGGTGTCCAGTCCTGGTCCTGGAGGACCACCATCCTGCATGTTTGAGATGTTTCCCTGCTCCTCAGCAGGTCCTCAGGTTCTACAGAAGCCTGTTAGTCAGGTGAGCAGAGAAACAGCTGAAACATGCAGGACAGCGTCCCTCGAGGACAAAGATTGGACACCGCTGCTCTTCATGAGGGAGTCTTAAAACATTTCCGAGGTTCTCAGTTTTCTCATCTGAGTCCCAGAATTTTAAACATGTTCAAAGATTTTTCATTAAAATAATCTCAGAGACATGGCGGGCGTCTCAATAGTTTCAGTAAATTCTGCAGAATCAGATCTGACTCCTGCAGGGAGCTCTGCTCTGACAGAAAACATCTGAGCTTCAGCCCCGAATGGCTGAATAATGATTAAAAACAGGTGCAGACTGAAAACATGCATGTTAGCTTCATTATTGACTCTGAATTGTCCCCAGGTGTGAGTGAGAGTGTGACTGATTGTCTCTGTGTCTCTGCGATGGATTGGAGACTTGTCCCTCACAGTGACTGCTGCAGACCCAGAGAGGTCAAAGAGGGTAAATAATAAACAGATGGATGGATGGTCTGAAAGGAGGCTGCTGAAGCAGATCAATGTGGGCAATAAAACAATCTGCACGGCTTACAATACAGTTTGTCCAGCTGGGCTGTGATTTCAGAAAATCTGAAGGCAGCTGGCTGCAAACACTCAGAGTTCAGGCAGATTTTCCTGTTTGTTCAGTTTGGAGCAGAGAGATGTTATTACCTTGGGTTTGGTTCGTCACGATGACCCCCTTGTGTTTGACGCTGCAGATGTATTTATAGGTGAGGAGATCATCATCAAACTCCCTGATGCTGGCAGATCGTTTAGATCCTGTGAACTTCTGCTGTCCCTCAGCAGAGCTCAGCTCCTCCAGAGGACCGTCCTCCTTCTGTCTTTTCCAGTAGATCCAGACCACCGGAGGAAAAATGTTTGAAGCCAGACACATCAGTGAGGTCTTCTCCTCCTGGTTGGTTCTGGTTCTCAGTGGGCAGACCGTCACCTGGGGCGGCAGCAGCTGCTGATCTGAAGCTGGACAGCAGCAACAAGCAGCTCAGTCAGCAGCAGCTTCAGGCTGATCCTGGAAACTACATGGACTCTGATCACTAAACTCCTCATCACTGCAGCCACTGGATCCAGCTGCCATCACACACTGGCAGGGACTCAGGGGACACGGGTCAGAGGACACTTAGTCCAATCCGTCCTCATGTCTGGAACCAAACCCTGTTTCCAGTTTACAGAGAGTTTGCCTTTTATTGGATCATATTCATGTTTCATTAGGACTCAGATTTGCATCTAAAATCATTTTATTCATCTTCAGAAAAAAAGGCTTTTGTCTAATTTCTAATTTCAACATTTAGTCAAAAAGCCAAATAAAAAATATGTGAATTGTTTATTTTTCTATAGATTTTATATTTAATAAAACAGATAAAGACAAAATGTAAATGTGGAAAAATATCCAGTTTAATTCACAATTTTAACAAATAAAATGTATACAAAAATTTATAAAATGATTAAGCATTTTTAGATAATAAATTTTATATTTTCAAATTTTACTGGTCAGTTTCCTATGCGTCAATTTAATATTTAAATGTTTTTCAGATTTCTTTTTTTCATAATTAAACTTTAAATTCTTATCAGAAACATTTATTTCACTTTTCCTGACAAACTTTCTAATGATTATTATTCTAATTTATTTTATTTATTAATGACTTTAACAAACAAATGTTCAGCTTCAAGAAACTGCAGATCAGAGTTTTTATCTGCAGCTAATTTATAATTTTCATCCTGTTTTCTTATTTAAAATATTCTTTAACAAAATTCTTGTTTCTTCCTTTTCTACCAACATTTCTGATTTATAATAATGGTTAATATTTAACATTATGTTCATTTTCTTTGAACAAATAAACATTTATATATTTTATTAAAATACAGTTTTAAAGTTTAAATAATTTTCAACAAATTTATTGAATTACTGAGATTATAAACATTTATTTTTACCATTTACAACATTACTAATATTCACAGAAATAAAAACATCTCATCTTCAGTCCAGCAGCTGCAGGATGAATAAACTAACATATAAAGACATGAAACATCAGAAACTGACTTTAAACACATTTTAACTTCTACAATAAAACAACTGAAGGAGAATCAAAGTTTCTTCTTACCTGCTACATACAGTTTAGCTCCAGGACCAAAGAGCCATTCGTAGGTATTAGTGAACCATCCTCTACACAGTCAGAAAGTCTGATACAAAAACCTGTCTGCTGCTGAAGGAGTCAGCTGAGCTGAAATATCAACACATTTCTACAAACCTTCATGGTCCCCAGAGGATGAACCTGATGAAGTGACTCTGTTGATTCAGACTTTTTATCTTCTGTCTCCAGCAGCTGAACATTTGTGGTTTAAACTGAAATATCTGAACTGTTGGATGGATGGTTGTCTAAACTGCTTCAGACCTTCATGGTCCCCTGAGGATGAACCTGAGGAGCTTGTATGGTCCTAGTTTCTCTCGGCCATCAGGTCCCATGGATCCTGAATGGGAGGATTCCAGTCTTCCTTCTGAACTTGTCCGTCTCGTCCCTGTAAATAAACCTCTTATCGTTACTCTGTGTCTCTGCAGTCTGTCTGCTCTCAGATTTCTCCTCAGAAAACTATCAGCTGTCAGAATGATGTCAGAGCTTCAATCCCCAAAGTTTATCCAAGAAAACTCCAAATGATGCTGAAACAGCCCTGCAACAGATCCTTAAACAACAAACCACTAGTTCCAACATGGAGGAACTCAGTATCATGATGTTCACCGTTAATCAAGAACTATCTGCCTTATTTCCTCATTCCCAGAGTCCTCTGCCATCAACTAACAAACCATCCATCTGCCAGAAGCCTTGGATGGAGATCCTGATCCCTGTGGAGGTTTCAGCAGCCTTTAGCCACGCCCCCTCCACCTCCTCCTCCAACAGCTCCATGGTTTCCCTCCTGGTTGGACCTTTAAAAGGCAGACTTCTTCATTGGTCCGAGGCTTATTTAACCTCCTGAGATCCAGGCTTTAGTTTGCTGACCGCTACAATCCTCCAGCTCCTCAGTATCAGGAGGGACAGAAGGTTTGGCTCCCCACCTCCCAGTGAACGAGCCCATCTGTTCATTGGTCCATACTGCATGGAGACGTCCTTCTCAAGCTTCCCCCGTCCACGGGGCTTCATCCCACCTTTCATTTCTCAGGTCAAACTCTTGGCCCAGAGCCCACTTTGCCTTCCTTCTGACCCCCCCATCGACAACCATCCCTCTAACACTGCCCATTTCAGACGTGCGCTGTAGGGTCAAGGGTTTCAATACTTCATTGATTGGGAGGATTATGGTCCTGAGGAGAGATCATGGATCCCACCGTCCTACATCCTGGACCCTGAACTTTGTTCTTTGTTCTACAGAACCCGTCCAGAAACAAAGACTGAGTTCACCAAGAGGTGGTTCTTTAGGGGGGTGGGTTACTGTGAGGATTCCAGTTTTCTGTTTCTGGTTTCTTCCCCACTAACCATCCTTTGCAGCTCTTGGGAGGCAGACGGAGCCAATCAGGCCTCAGCTGCTTTGAGTGACAGCTGATGAGCACTGGTATATTGGATCGAGCCAGACCAGAACTCTCCTCTGGACCGTTGTTTGAATGAGCTAAAGCCTTGTAAAAGTCTCCTTACTAAGAAAGATTACTCACTGCGTGTTATCTCCCTGTGTTCCCTGCAGTCTTTGTGACTCTTCCTCCTTCCTGAAGACCTCCTGAGTAAATCATCCTGTTACTGATACTCTGTGTCTCTGCAGTCTGTCTGCTCTCAGCTGTCAGAGTGACTCCTAAATCTTAATCTGAAGACAGATTGATCTGAAAATGTTCCAGTCAGGATCCAGCAGTCCTTTAATCTGAGCTCATGTTCAGAAAATCCAACCTGAACTGTTTTGTTGGCAGAAGTTTGAAGTGTTTTCTGGATCCTGGACAGAGAAATAAGACCTGTGCTCTGAGCTGACATGGTCCTCTTGTTGGACGTTGTCTTGCTGAAAGTGTTCAGTCTGTTGAGTCTGGAAGCTGCAGCTGCTGAAAGCTCCTGATCCTGAATGCTGCATGGAGCTCTGTGGTTTCCTG
>NC_051449.1:135698-137486 GCF_001649575.2 Kryptolebias marmoratus | reverse complement strand
GTCCTGCTTGTCTTCAGAGGACCAGAACACGTCTCGGTGGTTTGGCTGAACTGTTTCCTGTACAGAAAGATCAGCGTCTCTCAGCACATCGAGACAAACCTGCAGACAAAATACAGTCCAGCAGTTTGTTCACCTGCAGATTTCTAGGAGAGGACTTTAAACACCTTACAGCTGAAACACATGAAGAGTCTAATAAATATCATCTGCTGATGGGGTTAATGTTTCTCTGTCCACTGCCATGAAAAGCAGGCAGTCTGTTAGCAAAATATCCCAGAAACCAGAGGGCAGATTTTAATGAACCTGTCAGAAAGTCATTATTGGATGAACGTCTACAACTGGTTAACCTTCGGAGTCAGCTTGATTCAAGATGGCCGCCACAGCTAATCAACCTTAATGATTGAGTCGGTCAGATTTACAGATACTGAGCTGAAGTCTGCTGTGGTAGTAGCTGAGAGTCCTTCCCAACACGTCTTCTGAGCACGAACAGATCGTTTTAAAGATGCAGCATGAAGGGCAGCGGGTGATATGCATTCCTTCCTTTGGTTTGATGCGTTTCTGCTGCTTTCATTTCAGTCTTTAACTTCCTGTTGGTTTGTGAGCTGCTTGTGTCACAGATGCTTCCTGTGAGGACTCAGCCCTCAGGCGCTGTGTGTAACCGTTGTGTTGTTGTTGTTAACGCTGCGCCGCACAAACACACAGCTGCTCATCGTCTCTTTCACTTTATGTTCTGATCCTCCACAGACAAAAACTCAGGCTTGTTAGGTTAATTAGTAACTCTAAAAGTGTCTCTAGTTTGGGTGACTGAGACTGAATGGTTGTCTCTCTCCGGGTACTCCGGGAGTATGGGGTACCGGGCAGTCAGGTCCCTGTATGACCGCTGTCAGAGCTTGGTCCACATCGCCGGCAGTCAGTCGGACTCGTTTCCAGTGAGACTTGTACTCCGCCAAGGTTGTCCTTTGTCACCGATTCTGTTCATGTTTATGGACAGAATTTCTAGGTGATCACAGGTGAAAGGTCTCATCTGTGGAAAACATTTGGAAAGTTTGAATTTGACTCTCACACATGTGTTAGTTTTCTTTTGACAAAGTGTTTTAGAAAAAGTCCCGTCCCTTTGTTTGGACGTGAGGCTGAGATGTGGGGGATTCATCTGGTTTCCTTCAGAAGCTCAGCTGCTGGTTTCCTTTCAGATGGACTGAGGTCATGTGACTGATGATGATGATGTCCTGAGCTCAGGTTAAACCTGCTGGGACGTCCACTCCTGGGAGGACTGAAGGTCCTGAAGGTTTTCCACGTGGGAAGAATCTTGGTGTCTGTAGATGATGGATTTCAACATTCAGGTCTGTTGGCTTTCAGGACGGAGCCTCAGGGTGGGTCACACCCCTCACCTTGAGTTAACTCCACCTGTCTGCTGGGTGGACCATAATAAGTCCAGAAACCAGTCCTCTCAGGACGGGACGTCCCAGCAGCGTCGTCGTTTCATTTCATGTTTCTGGTTTTTAGATGCATCACATTTTATAGTTTTAGTTGAAGATGAAGATTTACATGATGCTGGACATTTAACATGTGTTGCATCACGCAGGTAAATATTAGACCATCAGCAGCAGCCCAACAGCGCCACCTTCAGGCTGAGCTGTCAATCAGCAGCAGCTTCGAGGAGCTGCTAGAAACCACGTGGCCCTCGTCTGATCTCACAGCCTCAGCTGCATCAGAGCGCCACTTCTCCCCCGGTGCACCAGAGGATACACCACTGCACAAGATGCTTCTCCTCCCAGCTGCTGCTCTGTGCTG
>NC_051449.1:132049-135598 GCF_001649575.2 Kryptolebias marmoratus | reverse complement strand
TACAAGCAGATAAACACATCCTGAACATCATCATCAACCTGCCAGAGCTCAACCCTGAGCTGCAGTCCCAGCAGCAGCCCAACAGCGCCACCTTCCGGCTGTCCTCAGAGTCTACAGCAGAACTACTTCCTGTGAGCGCCTCACAGGGTCCGCATCATTTACACGCCGGCTCAGATGGAGTTTGCTGACAGCTGTCCCCTTTACCCATCAGATGGTGTCTCCAGGTGTCTCCAGGTGTCCCTGATTAACACCTGCAGCAGGTGACTGACGGTGAAATGAAACAGCTGATTTGTTCTCCTTGGTGGAGCAACACTGTCCTCTGCTGTCTGATCCCTGTCCCTCCTCACAGGGACGTCTCAGACACTTTCTAACGATATAACACAACTCTTCTGTTCGTACTTCCAGGTGTTTAATGTTTCTGACATCAGTTACACTTCATGCTTGTTTGTTTGAAGGATATTAAAGTATTTTTGGCTCCTGGATGTAATGAGATGCAGCAGATGAAGCTGCTGAGCCACACAGGATCATCTGACTCTTCTAGCTGGTTGTTAAAGTTAGTTGCACAACAACTGATGACTTTAACAAAGATCTCACACACAAAAACACCTCTTTCCTTTATTTTATTATGTTTCCCATTAACTGGATGTCCTCTGCTGCCATCTTCTGGATTCTCTGGAGGTTTTCACCATCAGAAAGGTAACATTCCTGATCCAGATCAGACAAGATTTGATTTTGTGGTTTTTGTTTCACAGATCGTGATGAAGCTGCAGATCTTTGGATGTTAAAGTTTCTGCAGCTTTCATGCAGCAGCCACCAGGGAGACGCAAGAATTAAACAAGAGAAGAAGAAAAGGCCGAAGTTAACTAAAACTTTAATCTGGTTGTGTTTCTGTGTCTCTGGTCAAGATTTCAGTTTTTGCTTTTGTTGGAACTCCTTCAGGATAATAATAAGAGTTTAATAATTGATGCTCGTTTTTAAATTCTTATCAGGAAACCTGTTGTTTACATCAGATTTAAAATAAACGCTTCTGCAAACCTGTTTTTTGTTAATTTGAGATTATTTTTTATTTGTAAACATAAAACTGGATTCATTGTTTCTGTCCTAAAACCACCTGGATGCTTTGATTTATCATCTTCTCTAACATTAGATGTTGGAGTTGTGGGAAAAACTCACTCAGGATCCATTTTATGTGCAAAATTAAAATCTAAATAAAAAGTGATTTATCTATAAAAATAACTCATTAAACAGCAGTTTGGAAACTTTAGCAAAGTTAAAAGTGACAAACATGACAGGGATTTAAAGAAGAAATATAAAACTGTTTTGATGTTTAAATATAGACTCAAGTGTTGAAATTCAGCAGCTTCTGGGGTTAATTTCTCTTTAAAACAGAAAAGCTTCCTGAGACAAATCAGCTCATGTCCTGAGATAATAAAAATACAGACAACATCTTAATCAGTGCTGAATTAGATTAACAGAATAAGAAATGTTGTCTCTGAATTAATTAATGAATCAGTGATTTGATTTCAATATGTGTTAAGAAATAATTACAAATCTTGTTAGAATATTGTTCAGATTCACCTCAGATGTGTAATAATCACTGAGTTACAGAACAAATAAGTGGATATATAACACATCCTGTGCTCTGTAGATATGGAGGCATATATAGAGTTAATAAAGCATAAAGTTTAGTTAAAAATAAAACAGATCTGAGGCCGCTGGTATAAATCAGATGCACTTCCTGCTGCGGCCACCAGGGGCGGAAATCAACCTTCAACCGGAAACAAACCCGAGAAGAAGAAGAGGACACAAGCTAACAGCTAAAACCGGCCGGGAAGGCGGTTTTATTCCTGTTTTCAGGGTAAGAAAACGATGATTTCAGGATCTCAGAGAGTTGGTGGGAGAACCCGGAGGAACCTGGGGGGATTTTAAAGATCGCAGAAGAAGAAGAGCTCGGAGGTCGGAGCAGACTGATGGATTTCTGCAGGAAAGCGCCGAAGAAGAAGCTGCGCACAGGTTTGTCCCAACAGCTGATCTGAGGAGGGTTGGACAGATGTTTACAGATGTTTACAGATGTTTTAAACCACCGAAGCTTCCCCCAACAAACCGGTTCTGGTCGTGTTCTGGTCCAAATTCTCTGTTTTTGAGGAATAAAGAGATCTCTGAGTGACCTTTGACCCCTCTGGATGAGCCTGCAGGTCATGATGTGATGTTAGCCTGATTAAAAACAGATGCAGATGTAATCTTTATTTGGATGGATGAGGGATCAACAGTGACGTCATCTTTACAGATCAGAGGGTTTTTATTGAAGTTAATGTTTCCATCCCAGCCTGAGAGTTTCTGTAAGTCCTTCAGCAGCTGGTCTTCAGACAGGAAGGAAGCAGCTTCAGGTTAAGAGTTTAAACTGCGCGGCATCACTTGGTTTTAATGTTGTTGTTATTGACATGTTCCTGCTGCCGTTTGTCCTCCAGACCTCCGACAGCAACATGTCTGTCAGGAGGAAGCCCCGCAGGTTAAAGAGGAACCAGAGGAGGAGCAGCTGGTTCTGAAGCAGGAGCTTCAGTGGAAGTCAGAATCTGAGGAAGAGGAAGATGAAGATGCAGATCATCGGCCCCGGCTGCTGGACCCTGAAACCCAGTTACACATTATCGGTACGTCGAGATTTCCTGATCTCAGCGACCTCACAGACGTCACATCGCCGAACTGAGTCACTTCTCTTTGTTTGGAGGCGCTGCAGTGAAATCAAACTAAAAACTGTTAAATTTCCCTTCAAACCTCCTGTGTGGGAAAGACTACAGAAAAACTACTTTAATTCTTAGTTTATCCTGAATAAAATAGTGAAATAAAGAACAAAAGTTTCCCAAAGAATTTCTTCTGTAAACTGATTTACTGAAGGAGAAAAAGTCCTGATTCCTGAAGAAACGACTTTTTATCTTTCAAACAAACTGATCTCATAAAACTGAGGCTGTTTGATTCTTGTTAAAATATGATTTTATAATAATTCCTGTTAGAGGTCCTAAATGTCTCAAACAATGAAGGAAACATGAAAAGATATAAACAATAAACCTAAAACTCAGCCAGCAGCAGTCTGACGTCAGGCTCAGATGTTCCTGATCAGCAGCTTCATTTAAACCTGTGTCGATATAAAGTTTAATACTTTTATATTAATAATAAAAATAATCTGATTCTTCTCAGATGGTGGTGCTGTAAAATACGTGTCGCCTCTCTGTGGTTCTGACAGATGATGGCGCCTGTTTTGGCAGAAATAAGAGTTCTGGTGCAGCTCTTCTTCTCTTCTCCGGCGTTCTGAACTGATGTCTGCTGCAAAAACACAAACAGCAGCGGAAGCAGGAACCTGGTTCTAAGTTCCACCTGCCTAGAACCAGTTTGTGACGTCGGGAATCTACACACCCAGTCCCCGCTCCTGACCCCCTGACGTCCGGACCCCCTGACCTGACCCCCTCACCTCCTGACCCTCTGACCCCCTTGGCCTCCAGACCCCCTCACCACCTGACCCCCTCACCTCCTGACCCCCTGACCCCCTGACCTCCT
>NC_051449.1:129678-131555 GCF_001649575.2 Kryptolebias marmoratus | reverse complement strand
GTTCCTTCATGGAGACTCCTACTGATCCAGAACCAGAACCAAACAGAGACCAGCTCCTCTCTCCCGTCTCTCCTGTAACTGAGGGTCCAAATCCGAACCAAAGCCAACATGTGGAGTCAGAACCAGCTGGAACTGCTGAGCTGAGCCTGAAGAAGAGACGTTCTTCTGGGTCCAGCAGACAGTCCAGAACCGAGCCTGCTTCAGAGTCCGTTATATGTGACGTTTGTGGAAAAAGCTTTAGGAATAAATACAAAATGAAGGTTCACAACAGAACCCACACCGGGGAGAAACCACACGTCTGTAAGATCTGCAGCAAAACCTTCCGAGAAAGCAGCGACTTAACGATCCACACGAGGACCCACACCGGAGAGAAGCCCTACGTGTGCAAAGTGTGCGGCAGAGGTTTCATGCACAGCGGTGGGCTGACTGTGCACGTGAGAACTCACACGGGGGAGAAACCCTACGTGTGCAAAGTGTGCAGGCAGAGTTTCCGACAAAGCGGCACGCTGTCCGTGCACATGAGGACCCACACCGGTGAGAAGCCCTACTCCTGCCAGCGATGTGGCAAAGATTTCAGTCGGAACGATAATTTGCTCATCCACATGAGGACTCACTCAGACGAGGAGCCAGACCCCGCCGGGAACGATTCCGTCCGTGTCAGAAGCCACGCGGGCCTGAAGCCGTTTTCCTGTGAGTCGTGTGGGAAAAGCTTCACTCATCGCAGTAACCTGACCGTCCACATGAGGACCCACACCGGGGAGAAGCCCTACTCCTGTCAGCGATGTGGAAAAGCTTTCCGGCACCACAGCGGCTGGTCCGTCCACATGAGGACGCACACGGAGAAGAACCTGCGGAACTCTGGGACTCCAGGAAGGATCTGAAGTCGAGCCGCAGCCTGAATATTAACTTTTATTTCTTTGTTTTTTAAAGTCTAAAAAGCAGCTGTGATGGGACGGATGAGAGGCAGTTCAGTGGAAACTGAGCTGATGTCCGTCTCAGGTTGATGGTGTGAAAACTGGGACTTCCAGGTTGTTATTGAACCGGAACTCTGGGAATTTTTATATGAAAACGTTCGGCTCATCCAGAAGATGGCTGCTGCGACTTTTAGTTTTTGTAACTTTTATACTTTTCCAAATATTTAACTTTATTTAAAATAAAATTCTGCTTAGAGAATTATTTATTCCTCCATCAACAAAGTTCTGTTTTTATCTTTTTATGCTACTTTTAGCTGCAGTGTTGTTAATATTAGCAAACATTTTCTAACTTCAGCTCTTCCATCTGTTCTTCTAGTTTCAGCTGTTCTGCTTATTGTAGCTTCTGGTCTTCTTGTGTTAAATTTAACATCTCAGCAGCCGTCAAACAGAAAAGGTTCTCCAGGTTCGGCTGAAAGATTGTGCTGTAGACTCTGAGGACAGCCTGAAGGTGGCGCTGTTGGGCTGCTGCTGGGACTGCAGCTCAGGGTTGAGCTCTGGCAGGTTGATGATGATGTTCAGGATGTGTTTATCTGCTTGTATAGACTTAGAGAGAAGTAGAGTCTGTGTTTCTCAGCAGGCCTCAGACTCCACAGGGCTGCTTGGAACCAGGTTCTGTCTCAGGTGTTGTGTCTGGTGGAGCGTAAAGCTTTGAATCAACCAGCTGCTCGGACACAAAGGAGGAGTCCCAGCCTGCGATAAATCAACACAGAAACTTTCTGTTAGTGAGAGCATTCTGATCATCTGTGGATCAGATGTGTTTGCATCATTAAATCATCATGAAATATTAGATTTTACCACAACCAACCACTGACAGGCCTCTGCCAGAGCTCAACCCTGAGCTGCAGTCCCAGCAGCAGCCCAACAGCGCCACCTTCAGGCTGAGCTGTCAATCAGCAGCAGCTG
>NC_051449.1:121647-129578 GCF_001649575.2 Kryptolebias marmoratus | reverse complement strand
GAGGTCTTCTCCTCCTGGTTGGTTCTGGTTCTCAGTGGGCAGACCGTCACCTGGGGCGGCAGCAGCTGCTGATCTGAAGCTGGACAGCAGCAACAAGCAGCTCAGTCAGCAGCAGCTTCAGGCTGATCCTGGAAACTACATGGACTCTGATCACTAAACTCCTCATCACTGCAGCCACTGGATCCAGCTGCCATCACACACTGGCAGGGACTCAGGGGACACGGGTCAGAGGACACTTAGTCCAATCCGTCCTCATGTCTGGAACCAAACCCTGTTTCCAATAAACCAGCTTTGAGGTGAAACTTTGGTTGTTTTAGAAAGTTCGGAGCACGCACACGCAGCACCTGCTGAGCTGCGTGTGCGTCCAGCAGCCATGTTCCCGATTTCAATTCAACTGAAAAAATATTTATGATAAAATAAAAAGTAAAATGTGTCATCATGTTTCTGTTAATCAGAATTTTATGCAAAACTGATATAAAATGTTTTTGACTCAACATCAAATATTAGTTTTAACAGAGTTTGATAAAAACTGTCTGTTTTATGAAAGTTTTTATGCTTTCCAAAAATGTTAAGGATGATGTATTTAAAAATAAATATGTAGGAGAAAAATCTAACTAGTTTTGTTTCAAATATAAATTCTTATTTGAACAGATTTACAAAATTACTGATTTTATAAATCTTTAATAAAATATAATGTTGCTATCATTTACAGAAATAAAAGACAAATATTAGTAATAAATCTGTTTTTCTGTTCTCACAGCTGCAGGATGGATTCTCTACTGATGATGAAAATATAAAATATAAAACAGCAGAAACTGACTTTAGACACATTTTAACTTCTACATTAAAACAACTAAAGGAGAATCAAAGTTTTTTCTTACCTTTTACATACAGTTTAACTCCAGAACCGAAGATCCAGTAGTTTTTGTTGAAGGTTCCTCCCCACAGTGAGAAAGTCTGATACAAAAACCCAGAGTGATGCTGAAGGAGTCCAGATGGTTTCAGGATCAGGTTTCTGCTTCTCTGGTGTTCAGATCAACAGGACTCCCTCTTCTTGTCTTTTCTTTAAGTCTCAGACAAAAGTTCAAACTTTATTTCAGCACCGAAGAACAAAACAGGGAGATTTATGAAGAGCGATTATTTTGGGAGGAGCAAAGGTTCTGCAGGGAGAACAGAGAGAACCGTGTGAAACATGCAGGCTGTTTAGATTTTATGAATGTTGAACAACTATTTCACTCCATCATCACCATTTTGGTCCTGCCAGCTGTGAGTTCTTCAGAAAACGTTGCTGCACAGATTATTACAGCTCAGTCTGCATGACTTCAAGTACAGCTCTATACTAAAAAAGCCTTTAATGCAGAATCAGGTGCTGAAGAACTATGGAGCAAAACAGAGTTTGATTCTTTATTGAATAATTGAAAACAGGATGTATTAGTTTAAGATTTTATAGGATTTATTAAGGCACTGAGACACCCCAGGTGAAGGAGGCCGTCAAGCTTCCACTGAGGACGCTGAGTCTGGTGGTGCTGGAGCGGGTCAGTCCATAACCGGGGCTAAAGTAGTTAAAAAGCTCTGCAGCAGCAGAGATTCGTCCTGAGCTCCTTAAGGCTCTGGATGTTGCTGGGTTGTCTTGGTCGTTGCACTGTTGTGTGGATATCGGGGGCAGTGGAGGGTGTGTTCCAGTTCCAGGAGAATCCCACTCAGCCTCCCTGGTAAGGTCTATTCAGGGCTGCTGGAGAAGAGAGTCCAGTCGACAGTCGGACCTCAGATTCAGGAGGAACGATGCAGGTTCTGTCCCAGCTGTGGAACACTGGACCAGCTCTTTACCCTCACTATGGTCCTGGAGGGGGCATGGGAGTTTGCCAAACCCGTCTACATGTGTTTTGTAGACTTGGAGAAGACGGTATGTCCTGGGGTACCCTGTGGAGGGTGCTCCATGAGTATGGGATTGGGGGTTTGTTACTACGGGCCATTCAGTCTGGTTCACAATGTCGGCAGTAAGTTGGACCTCTTCAGGGTGAGAGTTGGACTCCAGGGCTGCCTGTCGTCACAGTCTGTTCATAACTTTGAAGGACAGAATTTCTTGGTGCATAAAGGGGATGGAACTATTGGATGATGTGATTCTGTCAGAGTCATTGTGCCATGAGCCATTCACAGCTGAGCATGAAGCACCTCCAAATCTAAGGCCTTGGTCCTCAGATGGAAAAGGGTGGACTGCCCTCTACAGGTTGAGAGTGAGGTGCTGCCTAAATTGGAGGAGTTTAAGAATCTTAGGGTCTTCTTCAGGAGTGAAGGAAGAATGAAGCATGAGATCAACAGACTGATCGGTGCAGCATTGTGTACTCTGTACCGGTCTGTTGTTGTGAACAGAGAGCTGAACTGTAAGGCAAAGCTTTCTGTTTACCGGTCTGTCTACGTTCCTACCCTCACCTGAGGTCATGAACTCTGGGTAGTGACCATAAGAAGGAAATCGCAGTTAAAAAGACTCCCTTAGAGATAGGGTGAGATGTTCAGCTGTCTTGGAGGGACACGGAGAAGAGTCTCTGCATCTAGAGGACCCAGTTGAGGTGGTTCAGACATCTGGTAAGGACGCCCCCTGGACACCTCCCTAGGGAAGTGCTCCGAGCATGTCCAACTGGGAGGACACCCTGGGGAAGAACCAGAATACACTAGAGACCATGTCTCTCTGCTGGCCTGAGTTAGCAGCTATGATATCAGAGAAATATTTTGTTCCAGCAATTTTCATAGCTCTTTGGTAACAATACCAGCTGTCTCTCTCAATATGTCAAAAGAGACTTAAGTTTGTCCTTTTTTCCACTTCCACTCATTTCTCCTGCATTCCCATCTTATAGTGCCGGTATGGCCACTTGACCAAAGGTCTCATCTTTGCTTCGATCGCCTGGTTTTAATCGGTGCCACAGAATTCAGAACGGTATGACACAAAGAATTAAAATATAAGGAAAGTTCCTCAGTGCTGGAGGACAAAGAGGGCTGCAAGATCATAAAAAGACAATTAGTAAAAGTCATGGATCTAAAGCCAGCAGTCTCCCGTCCTGAACAGCACAGGAGGTCAGGTAAATATGGAGGGCCTGAGTGTGGATGGATTTCACCGGGACCAAGTGAAGGTGCTGCAAGCCAGGAGTGATATGATTATAGGAGGAGGTGTGGGTGATGATTCAAGCAGGAGTTCTGAACCTGTGGAGGGATTTATGGGGGAGGCCAAAACGAGGAGATCTGCAGTAGTCAATCCAGGAAGTCACAAGACTATGGACAACGATGGCAGTGGAGTGTGGTGAAAGAGAAGAATGGAGATGGTTAATAAGCAGATCAAGTGGCATTACTGATGTGGGATGAGAAGGAAAGTGAGCTGTCGAGGATGACACCCAGACTCTTGACCTGAGGGGAGGAGAAACCAACGAGTTGTTAAATGGGACGACCAAACGATCAGAACTCAAAAGAGTTGTTTTGGTACCAACATGGATGAATTCTGTTTTATCTCTGTTTGATTGAAGACAATTATAAGTAAAGCAGGAATTGAGCTGACTGAGACAATCAGTGAGGATGGAAGGTGGGAGGTGACAGGAAGTCAGTGGAGAGAAGCTAAAACTGGAGAAATCTGATCTCTGATCAGAACTCTGGCAGCAGCTGTTTGGATCAACTGAAGACTTTTAAAGAGTTTTTGGACTCCCAGATAATAAAGAGTTACAACAGTTCAGCCTAGATGTGATAAATGCATGGAGCAGTTTTTCTGCATCATTTTCAGACGAGATGTTTCTGATTTCAGTGATGTTGTTCAGGTGGAGGAAAGCAGTCCTGGTAACATTTTTAATGTGGGGTTAAAAGACATCCTGATCCTAAATAACACCAAGTTCTTTACTTTAGAACTGGAGGCCAAATTAATGCCATCCAGAGGAAGAGAAAGGCTGCAGAGTTTATTCCTAAGATGCTCAGGTCCAAAAACCACAAACTGTCTGTCTGAGTTTAAAAGCAGAAGATTAAGAATCATCCAGGTTTTTATGTCTTTAAGACATGTTTGGATTCATCAGGTTTTAATGATAAATATAACTGAGTATCATCCAGTTAACCCATGCTGTCTAATAACTTCACCTAAAAAAGGAAAGAGTATCGGTCCAAGTACTGAACCCTGAGGAACTCCAGGGGAACCTCTGAACCCTGAGGAACTCCAGGAGAACCTCTGGTGTTTGAAGAAGATTCACGATCAACCTGAACAAACTGGAATCTGTCAGATAAATCTGATTTAAACCCTTTTAGAGCCGTTCCTGTGATCCAACATCATCTTCAGCCTCTGAGACAGAATATTAGGATCAGATGCAGCCCTGAGACCTGACAAGACAGGTGTGGACACATGTCCACTGTCTGACAGGACAGGTGTGGACACAAGTCCACTGTCCAACAGGACAAGTATATTCTCCAAGGAGGTCTAATGTTTTTAGTAAATTTAATGTTGTTTTTTTTTAATCAAACAATAAACTTTGGACAGTAGATGTAGAAACTTTCCTAAAAAGTCTTTTGTCTTAAAGGAAAGTTCAGGATGTCACCATGAACATCATGGTTCATCCTCTGGGGAATCACAAACATTCAGAGGAAATCTGTCCAACAAACTCTGAGTCCTGATGAGCTGAAGACAGAAGGACAAAATCCTGACCTGAGATCAGTCTGAGATTTGTCTCTAAAACAGAATAAAGGGAAATTATTTGCAGAAATCTGCTGAAAGAAGAGAAACAACAAGAGCTGCTGGAAAAGATTTGATTCAAACAGAAACATGAAGGAGGAGCAGACTCTGGGAACCTGGGCTGTGGTTTCCTGCTCTCTTCCTGTCTGATCACCTGGAGGTTTTTGTTCAGCCTGCAGGGAGCATTTCTCACTGTGGAGATGTCACAGCCGCAGTAGTAGGAGGCTGAATGATCGACTTTGACTTGATCTATCTTCAACTCACAGCCTTTTTGAGTTTTCTCAGCTGAGAAATCTTTTTCCTGAGGATGATTGTAACCTTTCTGTGTGGAACAACCACTCCCATACACATAAAGGATCAGTCTGAAGGTTTCTATTTCTGTTTTCTGGTACCAGAAAACATATGAGCCACACTGATCAGTTCCTCCACAGCTGAAGGAGACAGTGTCTCCAGCTGTCCTGGTCAGTGTTCCCTCGTCCTGAACCAGCTCTGCTGCCATGGCAACCAGCGCTGCAGAGACACAGACAGACAGGTGAAGGTCAGTGAGACACTGGTTGTTCCAGGTGGACTTTGTTGGCTCCTGATTGGCTGGAAACACTCACCTGAACACAGACAGCACAGAGCAGCAGCTGGGAGGAGAAGCATCTTGTGCAGTGGTGTATCCTCTGGTGCACCGGGGGAGAAGTGGCGCTCTGATGCAGCTGAGGCTGTGAGATCAGACGAGGGCCACGTGGTTTCTAGCAGCTCCTCACAGCTGCTGCTGATTGACAGCTCAGCCTGAAGGTGGCGCTGTTGGGCTGCTGCTGAGACTGCAGCTCAGGGTTGAGCTCTGGCAGAGGCCTGTCAGTGGTTGGTTGTGGTAAAATCTAATATTTCATGATGATTTAATGATGCAAACACATCTGATCCACAGATGATCAGAATGCTCTCACTAACAGAAAGTTTCTGTGTTGATTTATCGCAGGCTGGGACTCCTCCTTTGTGTCCGAGCAGCTGGTTGATTCAAAGCTTTACGCTCCACCAGACACAACACCTGAGACAGAACCTGGTTCCAAGCAGCCCTGTGGAGTCTGAGGCCTGCTGAGAAACACAGACTCTACTTCTCTCTAAGTCTATACAAGCAGATAAACACATCCTGAACATCATCATCAACCTGCCAGAGCTCAACCCTGAGCTGCAGTCCCAGCAGCAGCCCAACAGCGCCACCTTCCGGCTGTCCTCAGAGTCTACAGCAGAACTACTTCCTGTGAGCGCCTCACAGGGTCCGCATCATTTACACGCCGGCTCAGATGGAGTTTGCTGACAGNCCTCCCAGCTGCTGCTCTGTGCTGTCTGTGTTCAGGTGAGTGTTTCCAGCCAATCAGGAGCCAACAAAGTCCACCTGGAACAACCAGTGTCTCACTGACCTTCACCTGTCTGTCTGTGTCTCTGCAGCGCTGGTTGCCATGGCAGCAGAGCTGGTTCAGGACGAGGTAACACTGACCAGGACAGCTGGAGACACTGTCTCCTTCAGCTGTGGAGGAACTGATCAGTGTACTTCTATATACTGGTACCAGAAGAAAGAAACAGAAACATTCAAAGTGATCTTTTTTGTTGATAGGAAAAATTGTAACATTGATAAACGTCATTCAACTCATCCTCTGAAAGATGATTTCTCAGTTGAGAGAAATCAGAATGGCTGTGAGTTGAAGATAAACAGAGTTAAAGTCGATCATTCAGCCTCCTACTACTGCAGCTGTGACATCTCCACAGTGAGAAATGCTCCCTGCAGGCTGAACAAAAACCTCCAGGTGATCAGACAGGAAGAGAGCAGGAAACCACAGCCCAGGATGACAGATTTCACCTCCTGCTCATCCAGACACACACTCAGCTCACACACACTCAGCTCACACACACTCAGCTCACACACTCAGCTCACACACACTCAGCTCACACACACTCAGCTCACACACAGGCTTTGACATTAATGTCTGTTTCTAATGTTTTTATTTCTTTGTTTTAACTTCTGGAAAAAAGTATTTATTTGATCACTTTATTCTGGTTTTAGAGAATAAAAAATCTCAGACTGATCTCAGCTCCATGAAACCCTGAAAGGAAAAAGTGGGTCAAAGAAAATCAATGGATGGAAACTGAGGAGGAGAATGTCTGCAGGAAGAAGCTGTGAAACCAAAGTGAGCTGAAAGAAGAACAGCAGCATCTGACTGGCTGCCAGAAGCTGATTGGAGCAGAGCTGTGAGAACAGAACAGAGAATGGGGGAAAATGTTTGTGACAGAATGTTGCAGCTGGAACAGCTCAGACAGCAGGAGAGAGGGAACATCTTCCTGACTGAATGCAACAGTGCTGGAACAGGGGGAGCCCACTTTACAGCCCTGCCCATCAGCTGGTCCCACCAGACATTTACACAGGCTTCACCCAGCAATGACAAGCTGTGACTGACATCTCTCTCTCTGTGTCTAGATACAGACAGAGGCACGGACAAATCCTACAGCATTTAGATCTGAGCCCAATCCATTTACAAGTCACCAGATCTGCATAACAGTCAGCGGAGGATTTACGCACATGCGCCAGCTCTGGGTCGGGCTGGGATCATGAGCCTGCCTGATACCTACAAAAAACATTTTAGTTCTGATCCGGTTCAGGTCTGGACCAAATCAGCCTAAAACTGAAATAAGAATATTTATAAGTAAATAAGTATATTTATAGCCCCTGTATGCCACCTCTGACCTAGATCCATGCAGGTTATGGGCCGTTGGGAAAAAAACCTGTGGCAGCAGGTTTGTGTGGGTTTCTGAATGCATGTCACTCAGAAACAGCCGTGATGTCGGCTAATCTCAGACATCCAGGCTGGCTGATGTCAGTGAAGCAGTTTTTGTTAATCACCCAATGATTTACAGGAAATCTGAAACTGAAATGAGTAAGCATTTCTGTCAGTCTCCTCATTTTCACCCTCAAAATAAAGTTTGTTGTGAACTTTCCTCGCCATCTCCCGTGTAAAAGAAGGATTTTCTCCAAACACAACATCCCAGTACATTTCAAACCCAACAAGACTCTCAGACAGAGGCTGATCCACCCTAAGGACAAAACACCCAAACTGAGCAGAGTTGTGTCTGCAGTTCAGTGCAGCGAAGAATGTTCAGACCTTTATATTGGAGAGACCAAACAACCTCTCCACAGACGCATGGCTCAACACAGGAGAGCCACCTCTTCTGGACAAGACTCAGCTGTTCACCTACACCT
>NC_051449.1:80291-120841 GCF_001649575.2 Kryptolebias marmoratus | reverse complement strand
CCCCCCCACCTCAAAAATTAATCTTGGACTGCTGACTGAATGTATAACCCAGGGTAAAATATGCCCTTAAGTATGCCTTATAGATGCATCACCATTATGTTAGTATGACAGCCATGTGATCGCAATCACATGATGCATTCAGCCAATCACATTGTCTGGAGTGGTAATACAGGCCTGCTCCAGCTTTCCCCAGTTAGGTGTTAGGGGGAGAGCTGGAGACAAAGCTGCTACAGGTTTGTACTTCCAAACAACTTGTTTCATCCCTTTTTGTTCTGTATGTACTGTAAAGCTCACAATATAAATATAATTTAGATCCCAACTACCAGTCAGCTTGGAGCCATGAAGTTTGTCATGTACTGAACTATGAATGGCATTGGTGAGTTGTGAATAAAATGTTTGTTTGTTAAGCTAATTGGTTGGTTGGCATTTGTAGTTAATTGTTCCAATCCACCCAGAACACAGGAAGTACCTGCGGTTTGCCTTTCACGGCGTGGCCTACGAGTTTGCGGCCCTACCGTTCGGACTCTCCTTAGCCCCTCGGATCTTCACAAGGTGCATGAGGGCAGTCTTAAGCCTCCTGGGCCTGTCAGGGTTAAAGATCCTGCTATATCTCGACAACTGGCTCCTCAGCACCCCCTCCTTTCAAGAGGCAGAGCAGGCAATGTCGAAGGTCCTGGCCCATGTTGAAGCACTAGGGATCGCAGTGAATCGTCAGAAGAGTTCGTTGATCCCAGTCCAGCAGGTGGTCTTTCTGGGCATGGCCTTGGATTCAGTGGCCATGCGGGCCCGTCTGACTATGGAGTGGGTGGACAGGATTCAGTCCCTACCCCAGTCCTTTCAGGTCAGGGCAGCACCTCCACTCCAGCTGTGGCTGAGACTGCTGGGGATGCTGGTATGGCTCAACAGCCTCCACATGGACCCCCAGGGGCACTGGCAGGTCAAGGTGCGGATTACACCCATCTGAGCAGTGCTCTTCCACCGGTGGCGGGACAGAGCATACCTGCGGCACGGGGTCTCCCTCGGCGCGGTCCCTGCAAGGCGGGAGGTGGTCACTACAAACGCATTGTTGCTACGGATGCTATTCAGTGTCAGGAGGCTTTTCTCATGGGGACATGTAACACTAAGGAAATGTGTCAACAATTCATTTTTGTTTTTCCCTTCCACGTTAAAGTTTGATGCTGTTATGAAACCGACACAGAAGCCAGTCCATTCTGAGGACACAGACTGAGCAGTGTGGTGTCTGCAGGTCAAACCTCCATATTGGAGAAACAAACAGACGCATGGCTCAACCCAGGAGAGCAGCTCTTCAGGACTCAGCTGAGCTCCTGCTCCTCAAGGAGAAGGGACACTCTTTGGAGGACCACAGTGTTTAGATGTTGGACAGAGAAGACAGATGGTTTGAGAGGGGGGTGAAGGAAGCCATCTATGTCAAAAGAGAGAAACCAACATTAAACAGAGGAGGTCTCAGATTCCAGCTTTCAAAAACATAAGGGAGCTTTAGGCCTGATCCCCAGTCAGTTTCACTCCAATCAACACCTGCACTCATGTGACCAGAGGGGTCAACATCAGTGAGTCAGACAAACAAGGACCCTAATGAGCCTCTATTGTTAGGACAGTGAGTTAATCTGCAGGTGAATCCAGTTTACAGAACAGCTCAACTCCTCACTCTCCGCTGTTTGAACTGAGAAAGCTCCTCAGATGAGAAGTGAAAGATCTTCAACAACAAACTAGAAGTCCGGTTGTTTTTAGATAAATCTTGTGCACATTCATTTTGAAAGTTAACTGCAGTATTGTGTATATATTTCTATTCATTTTATGGGGTTTCTATGTATGTTTAGTTTTTGTGGTGTTCACTCTAATTTTCCAAATACATGGTACTGAAAACCATTGTTCCCTGTGTTTTTATTAATTACTGCTGTCAGCTGCAGTAGTCCTCCCTGGCCTTCTGATTTTACATAAAATCTAGCTTTTATTATCATAACCAGCTGACCAAACTGCAGCACTTTAAACATCCAAACATCTCATGAGTTTGATTAGAACAACATGAAAGTCCAACAGAACATTGGCACCATGTGTTCCTGATGTTTCCATTGCCAAAGTCAGCCTCAGCTCTCACTCTGCTTCATGACACCATCAGCATTCAGGAAACCACAGAGCTCCATGCAGCATTCAGGATCAGGAGCTTTCAGCAGCTGCAGCTTCCAGACTCAACAGACTGAACACTTTCAGCAAGACAACGTCCAACAAGAGGACCATGTCAGCTCAGAGCACAGGTCTTATTTCTCTGTCCAGGATCCAGAAAACACTTCAAACTTCTGCCAACAAAACAGTTCAGGTTGGATTTTCTGAACATGAGCTCAGATTAAAGGACTGCTGGATCCTGACTGGAACATTTTCAGATCAATCTGTCTTCAGATTAAGATTTAGGAGTCACTCTGACAGCTGAGAGCAGACAGACTGCAGAGACACAGAGTATCAGTAACAGGATGATTTACTCAGGAGGTCTTCAGGAAGGAGGAAGAGTCACAAAGACTGCAGGGAACACAGGGAGATAACACGCAGTGAGTAATCTTTCTTAGTAAGGAGACTTTTACAAGGCTTTAGCTCATTCAAACAACGGTCCAGAGGAGAGTTCTGGTCTGGCTCGATCCAATATACCAGTGCTCATCAGCTGTCACTCAAAGCAGCTGAGGCCTGATTGGCTCCGTCTGCCTCCCAAGAGCTGCAAAGGATGGTTAGTGGGGAAGAAACCAGAAACAGAAAACTGGAATCCTCACAGTAACCCACCCCCCTAAAGAACCACCTCTTGGTGAACTCAGTCTTTGTTTCTGGACGGGTTCTGTAGAACAAAGAACAAAGTTCAGGGTCCAGGATGTAGGACGGTGGGATCCATGATCTCTCCTCAGGACCATAATCCTCCCAATCAATGAAGTATTGAAACCCTTGACCCTACAGCGCACGTCTGAAATGGGCAGTGTTAGAGGGATGGTTGTCGATGGGGGGGTCAGAAGGAAGGCAAAGTGGGCTCTGGGCCAAGAGTTTGACCTGAGAAATGAAAGGTGGGATGAAGCCCCGTGGACGGGGGAAGCTTGAGAAGGACGTCTCCATGCAGTATGGACCAATGAACAGATGGGCTCGTTCACTGGGAGGTGGGGAGCCAAACCTTCTGTCCCTCCTGATACTGAGGAGCTGGAGGATTGTAGCGGTCAGCAAACTAAAGCCTGGATCTCAGGAGGTTAAATAAGCCTCGGACCAATGAAGAAGTCTGCCTTTTAAAGGTCCAACCAGGAGGGAAACCATGGAGCTGTTGGAGGAGGAGGTGGAGGGGGCGTGGCTAAAGGCTGCTGAAACCTCCACAGGGATCAGGANAGGTGAGCGTGTACCCAGCAGCATCCAGAGCCCACCTGGAGGGGAGGAGCTACCTGCTGTGTCTGGCCTCGGGCATGTTTCCTCCTGAGGTCCGCTTCATCTGGAGAAGACAGAAGGAGGACGGTGGAGAGGAGGAGCTGAGCTCTGCTGAAGAGCAGCTGGAGCTCAGAGAGTCGGAGCACACCGCCTCCATCTTAGTGATCCAAACAAGCAGCAGAGCTAAATACAGCTGCTCCGTCAAACACGAAGGGGGCACCGTGAAGGCTGCAGCAGAAATAGGTAACAAAGGTTTGGTGACTCCACAAAGATTCAGCTTCATGTTTCACACAACAGATCAGGAATATTTCTTTGTTTCTGTGTCTCAGAGGTTTCGCCTCCTCCTCCTCCTCCTCCTCACTGGTTCTCAGAGAGGCTGCTCTGCCTGCTGTACTCGGTGCTGATAGTGAAGAGTCTGGTGTACTGCTGTGGACTCTCTCTGCTGATGATCCTCACAAACAAGGGAGCGTCCACCAACTGAACACCTGCTGACCCACTGCTTTCTGCTCGCCTTTCCTCACCATCACATCTCCTTCATCACTTCCAGCTGCTGGACACATGTTCCTCATCACCTGCTGGAGTGGCTTTAAAATGGAGCTTTTCTTGCTGAGTTATTGTCAGAGTTTAATCAGGAAGAATGACTTTTACATTTGCTGTTAGTTCATAGGAACCCTTTAATAGTGCACCGATGATCACAACAAAATGTCACAATAAATGTTATTTAAAATGTACATTCCTAATGATGAGAATCAAACTGAACTTCATTTTCTAACAGAGTTTTCTGTCTTAAGGGAAAAGCACAGAGTTTGATTTTATACAAACTACAATTTATTTAGACTTTCTTAAATGTAAATTTGAAAAAGTATAGAAAATTGTACTTACAGGACATAACTCCTTAATGATTTAAGATTTAATTTGTGTTTTTCCTCAGTTTTCATGACTGTATTTTATTGTCATTCTTTGAATTAAAGTGCATTAATGATTTAATGTTCCTGTTTTTATTTGATCACTTCTTTTTTATCAGCTGTCCTCCTCAGATGTTGAACTGAACGTTTCTCATCTTCTCTATGATCAGAGTTTCTTTGTGGGTTTGAGCTGTTTGTGTGTCAGATGCTTCCTGGAATGATTGTTGAACCACAGTCGATGCTTGGAACTGTCATCGTGTTGTTAAAGTGAGAAGCCACAGCTAACGAGCACAAACCCACACAGCTGCAGGAAATGAAGTCTGATTGGCTGTCAGCAGTTTGTTCTGTCCTAATAACCACAGAGAACAGATTCAGATCATCAACCCCCCTCTCTGTACACTTTGTCTCGTCTCTGTTTTCTGGAAACTTCTTTGGCTGGGTGTATTTATTGATTTGTTTGAAGGACACTTCACAGTAAATCAGAGGACTCTCATCATGAACTTTCAGTGTTCGGTTCTCAGGAAGTTCAGCTTCTAAACTCCACTGACAGACTGACCTCCTGCTAATCAAACTCCTTCACTGCTACTAAGAAACATTTCACCAACATTCAGCCTTCAGTCCTGACTGATCAAACCTCTGGATGTTGGTTTTTAGCAGCTCGCTCTGCTGGTTGTTCATGTGTGGAAACAACAGAGTCGTCAGCGTACAGTTTGACTTCCTCACTGTCAGATGATTCAGACACAAACTAAATCATCAGAGGACAAACTGCTGCCTCAGAAACACCTGCTGCTTCTTACATAAAACACACACGTAAAAAAAGTTGACTTTATTCTTGCTTTCACTTACATCGTTGTATCAAAGAGAAGATATACAAACAAAAAACGTAGTCTGTCAAAAACAACAGTATAATACACAATAAAAGGGTACTTTCAGAATAAAATCTCATAAATGTGTGGTAAAGAAGGTTTTACAGTGAATTAAAGAAACAGTAATGATGATAATGATAATCAAACTGAACTTTCAGCAGGTGTTCAGTTGGTGGACAGTCCGTCAGCAGAAAGTCTGGTTTTAAAGGAGCAACGTTTAAATTTACTGATTCTCTGAAACTAAGACAGGTCCACTGCTTCTGACAGAGACATACACTGAACTGTGACGTCTTCTAGAGCTGATGGTGAAATGAAACAGCTGATTTGTTCTCCTTGGTGGAGCAACACTGTCCTCTACTGTCTGATCCCTGTCCCTCCTCACAGGGACGTCTCAGACAGTTTCTAACGATATAACACAACTCTTCTGTTCGTACTTCCAGGTGTTTAATGTTTCTGACATCAGTTACACTTCATGCTTGTTTGTTTGAAGGATATTAAAGTATTTTTGGCTCCTGGATGTAATTAGATGCAGCAGATGAACCTGCTGAGTTCACTGATTCTGTTCTGAATGATCCCAGACTGGAACAACATTTATGTCCTCATAGATCTGATCGGTGTTACAAGGTTTTAAATCAATGTTGGATTGTAAAATAACAGAAAATTAAAATTTGAACATTATGGGACAAAGTCAGGGGTAAATAAACCTCCTGATTGTGGAGTTAAAAGCTTCAGATCTTTCTGTCCTGATCTGAACAGCAGCAGGGATCTGATTCTGAGGACGACTGTTTTCCTGGAAGGATCTTTATTTTTCATTTTCCATCAAAACAACAAGCTGTTTCATGAATTAAGTCTCACAGAGCAGAGTTTTGTTGTTTTACTGTAATTTTATTTGTTTGATCTGTGTATTTTGAGCAGAAATTACATCAAATCATGAAGGGAATGTTCCTCTTCAAGTGAACACGCTCAGAGACTAAAGCAGAACGTTTGAGTTAACAAAATAACATCAGAATCACCGCCATAGTTCCTGTAAATTCTTATTAGTTTCAGACTTTGAGAACCTAAAATAAGGGCAGAAAGGCCTGCTTTACTGTTCCCCTCAGAGCTCCACCATGTTCTACATCCAAACATCAGCATCAACGTGACAGAAGGAGAACGTAGAACCAAACTACATTTACAGCATCTCATTTCAGACAGATAAAACAGAAGCTTTTTATTATAAAGATAATAAAACTTTGTCATCTATTCTCCTAAAAATACTCAAACTAAATCATTATTTTATTCAGCTGGTACAATAAAACACAAACATTTTAATTAAAAAAAGTCTAATTCAACTTTATAAAGCTGCAGTGAACCTGTGCCACCAGCAGGCGGCGGTGACGCAACACCACGGCCCAAACTGCCCTCGGGACTTCCGGCGGAAGTAAACACGGACTCGGCGCTAGCCTGCTAGCATCGTTAGCTTCAGAGCTTCAGAGCGGGGTTAGTTGTCCTGTTTGAAGTGAATCTTTGAGTCGTTTCAGGAACGATGTCTTCAGTTCAGCCTCTGAGAGACTTTCTCAGCGGGCGGCGGAGTTCAGGACAGCCAGGAGGGACAGAGACATCCGTCCTGTCCGAAGAAGAGACAGCTCGTCCCCGCAGCCGGAAGACAACAACAACTGTCCACACAGCAGGTACGAAGGCTCAGGTGTTCAATGAAAGGCCCGGCAGCCACTGAACGGATGCTTATCGCCCGCCTTTTAAATAAAGATTAGTCTTCTGATGGTTTGGATGTTTGAAGTGGAAACTTTCCTTCGAACAGGAGCGTGTTTGACAGGTGAGCTGTGTCTTTCTGGGGCTCCAGAAATTTGTTATAACAGTGACAGGAGAGGATGATGTGGGTTTATGGCAGCTCATGTCGTCATGGCAACAATAAGTTCATGTCGTCATGGCAACAATAAGTTCTCTCTTATATTTCTTCTCCCTGATTCAGAGCCACAGCCAGCCTGGCAGGTCGGTCATGTGACTCCAGCTTTTAGGCGGATTCAGCCGAGGGCTTTGTTTACACTGAGTGTGGACCCACATTCCAGAAATGCACATCAGTCCTTCTGTAAAACTACTGAAACTCTCTCAAACTAAAGTTTTTATGTTGGCTTTAAACATCTGCAGCCCCAAAGAGACGGATGTTCTGTTTCATGAACTCTTTATCTGTGTAGTTTCCTCTGACATCCACCAGGGGGTGCTAACACCCTCTGCACCCACACTTCCCACAGCCCTGCGTGTTTGTTTACATTTTTCGTTCTGCTTGAGCCGAACAGATGGTTGGATGGATAAATCAGAAACAGTAGGTCAGACCTGAGGTCATGTTCTCTGTGGATGGAGGTGAAACCATGTCAAGAAAAGCTGCTTTGGTTCCTTTATTCAGAACATTTGTTCTCTGTAAACTCTGAACAGTGCTGATGTGTTTTATTTCACTCTTCCAGAAGTCCTGCAGCAACATGTTCCTGCTGAGCAGCAGCTATGGAACCAGGAGCAGAACTCCAGACTGGACCAGGAGGAACCAGAACCTCCTCAGATTAAAGAGGAACAGGAGGAACCAGAACCTGCACAGATAAAGGAGGAACAGGAGGATCAGGAGGGGCAAGAGGAGATGGATCTTCAGCTCCGACTCCTGAAGACCATCAGGATGCCTGAGATAAAGTTACACAGAATCGGTGCGAGTTCTAACACAAACGGTTCTCATGGAGTGATGTTTGTAGTGGCCTCAGGAACTGGAATACTAACTCTGAGATAAAAAAAACCAACTTAGTCTGACTCAACATTGAGCTCAACCACATCAGTAACATGTTCCTGTTCTTTGTCCTCCCAGACCTCCAACAGCAACCAGTCCAGAAAGAAGAGGAGGAACCAGAACCTCCTCAGGTTAAAGAGGAACAGGAGGAGGGGCAGCAGCTGGTTCTGAAGCAGGAGACCGGTTCCTTCATGGAGGCTCCTACTGATCAGGAACGTGACTTCAGTGAACCAGAACCAGAACCAGAACCAGAACCAAACAGAGACCAGCTCCTCTCTCATGTCTCTCCTGTAACTGAGAGTCCAAATCAGAACCAAAGCCAACATGTGGAGTCAGAACCAGCTGGAACTGCTGAGCTGAGCCTGAAGAAGAGAAGTTCTTCTGGGTCCAGCAGACAGTCCAGAACCGAGCCTGCTTCAGACTCTCCTGTTTGTGACGTTTGTGGGAAAACCTTCAGGAACAAATATGACTTGAAGGTCCATTATAGAACCCACACCGGGGAGAAACTGTTTTCTTGTGGAACGTGTGGTAAATGTTTTAACCATCATAATAATTTTATCGTCCACATGAGAACCCACACAGGGGAGAAGCCTTATTTCTGTAAATTATGTGGCAACAGTTTCAGACTGAAACTGTTCTTAGAGCACCACATGAGAATCCACACAGGTGAGAAGCCACATTTGTGTGAAACATGTGGTAAATGTTTTACTCAACGTCATCATTTGACCGTTCACATGAGAACCCACACAGAGGAGAAGCCTTTTTTTTGTGAAACATGTAGTAAATCGTTCAGTCAGAATGGTCATTTGGTCCGACACATGAGAACCCACACAGGAGCAAAGCCTTATTCTTGTGGAACGTGTGGGAAATGTTTTACTCAGCATCATAGTCTGACTGTTCACATGAGAACCCACACAGGAGAGAAGCCGTATGTGTGTGGTACGTGTGGGAAATGTTTCAGTCAAAATGGTCATGTGATCAGCCACATGAGAACCCACGCAGCTCAGATGCCACATTTGTGTGGAACGTGTAGAAAAGGTTTCAGCCCGAGTCATAAATTGGTCAGCCACATGAAATCCCACAAAGGTGAGAAGCCATTTTATTGTGAAACTTGTGGTAAATGTTTCAGTCAAAATAGTCATTTGATGATCCACATGAGAACCCACACAGGTGAGAAGCCTTATTCCTGTGAGACGTGTGGGAAATGTTTCAGTCAAAACAGTCATTTGGTCAACCACCTGAGAACCCACACCGGTGAGAAGCCTTATTCCTGTGAAACATGTGGGAAATGTTTCAGTCAACATGGTAATTTGATCTACCACATGAGAACCCACACAGACCTGAAGTCACATCTGTGTGGAACATGTGGGAAATGTTTCAGTCAAAGTGATCAGTTGAACAGCCACCTGAGAAGCCACCCAGATGAGACTTTGTGACTCCAGCCTTGTTAAAACCATTCTAAGTGGAACATTGGTGACCAACTCATGGATCTGTGGATCAGTCCTGATGAAGAGTCTGATTAGAACCCTGTGTTTTATTTATTAATCTTTATTTAACCAGGCGAGTCCCACTGAGATCTGGGATCTCTGTTTCAGGGAGGCCTGGGCCTGAAGGCAGCCTAACATGCAGGTTTTTAGACTGAGGGAGAGAACCCACCCAAACACGAGGAGAACATGAACTCCACACAGAAAGGACTTGAACCCAGGACCTTCTTGCTGTGAGGCAGCAGTGCTAACCACCAGTCCATTGTGCAGGATCCCCCTCCCTTTATGGCCTCTGACCTAAAGTCATCTTTCCTGTAACTTCTGTGTAGAAGTTAATTTGGTTATGATGTCATCAGGAATAAGTTGTTTACATTCTGAGGTTTAACGTTCTCGGGACATCTTATCAAGTACAGATTGTTTTTGGCTTCATAAAAACAGGATTTATGCAGAGATTAAATCTGTTTTATTTGTGAAATATTTTGATATGTGAAAAATGAATGTTGATGCATTTATCTAATAAGAAATCTGTCAAATATTTTAACAAATCTAATTACTTTCTGTCATTACAGGAGGCAGGTTAGTGATCCAGAACCTTTGAACAGGATGAGATAAGCTCCGTCTGTGCAGAACTCAAGTTCTGACCTCGTCAGAGTTTGAGTGTCTGAGTTTTAACGCCTCGTTTTTGAGAACTACTGGAGAGACACCTTGGTTTTGTTTTTTCAGTTCCTGTTGTTTCCGTCTCCATGTGTGGGTTCCTTTCCTATCATGTTGGGTTTTTGCTAACCTAAGTTTTAAGTTAATAATTTATGAAGGTTTGTTTTATAAAGTCCAGTAAAGTAATAATACATCTAACACAAGTTGAGAACCATTTGTAACTTTAGGAGATAAGTCCAGTTAACAGTTTTATCGCCCGTTAGCTCCTGACTCCATCAGCTGAAGAACTCCAGACTTTCCTCGAAGCCATCACCCCAGCCTGCAGTGACCGGCCTACTCGCCGCGGTCCTGCTGAGGTCCAGTCTGCCTCTCTGGACTCACTCAGAAGGTGCAGCTGGAAACGGCCTTCGATCCGGGGAAGCACCTCGAGTCCCCTCCTGGTGGTGAGGAAAGAAATGTTTGGTCTGGTTAGGAAACATGAAACTGATGCAAGTTGATAAACAAAACGATTCACTTCTAATCTGATCATCAAACTAGTCTGACAATCGGTCAGAATTATTCCCCTCCTGACCTAAATTCCAAACTGAACTGAAGTGTCCACGTTCCTGAAAGTAAAACCTAAACATAGATCCTAATCTCAAACTTCCTGTTCAAAGGATTCTTATGTTTTAGATAAAGTTATAATCAAAGTCTTCCTTCGGATCATAAAGGGTTGTTTCTTGATTTAAGTTTTATCTTTGTGAGATTGTTGTAAAAGATTCTAATTGGTTAAATCAGGTTCTGATCATTCAGAAGAATCACTTGATGCTGAACTCAATAAAACTCCAAAGTTTTCAGTGTTTATTTGATTTTTGCTGTGTTCATTTCTTGTTTGTTGATTTTATTTCCATTTATTTAAACTTTGTAAAGAAAACAAATCCTAAAAGATAAATTTGGTATTTTTATTTGTAAAATGTTAGGATATGAATTCCCTGTAATAAACAGCTTCAGGTCTGATGAACAATAAGAGTTAATAAATCTGATCTGGTGCCTCTTTAAACAGGAACAAAGTGCTGTGTTAGTTCCTCCTTTCATCATCCTGTTGGTATAAATGTAGTTTGGTTCTAGGTTCTACGTTCTCCTCCTGTCACGTTGATGCTGATGTTTGGATGTGGAACATTGTGTTCATGTTGTGGAAAATAAACACGATGGACTAAAATCATCTGTGATCCTGATCAGTCACCTGCTGCAGGTGTTAATCAGGGACACCTGGAGACACCTGGGGACACCTGGGACACCTGGGGATCAAACCCCCAAAGGGAAACCAACCTCCCTACCACCGGGCTAAAGCTGTCCCACAAAGTGAGTGTTGTCCTAAAAACAGTTTATTAAAGTTTCTTTTTTAAATCAGTTTATGTCATTAAAAGTTGTCAACATCAAATCCTGTAAATCATCTGCAGGATTTATTTTTCCCCCTTCAGAGTCGTCATGTTAACCTGGTGGAGGGGTTTGATCTGGCCTCAGGTGAGGGCTCAGATGGTGCCCCCCCTGCAGCCAGGCCTGGGGAGGAGCTGGTGGTTGAGCCTTGGCTCCTGGGGCTGAACCAGGCCTAAAACAGAGACAGGATGAGCCCACCACCTGCGAGGAGGACTGTTCAGGCTGGGAGCTTTGGAAGCCGGGTGGAAGGTGATGGAGGCTCCCTGGCCTGCTGATCCCTGGTGGTACCGAGCAGCTCCAGGGGAACAGGACTTCACTTTTCTGGCAGGTAAGGAGCCGGAGCTTCTGTGAGAGGTTGAGCTCAGGCTTCACATGAAACCCATCCATCTTAAAACATCATAACCATATGAAATATCAGGATATTTTATAAATAACAGCAGCAGGGATCTGATTCTGAGGACGACTGTTTTCCTGGAAGTTTTTTATTCTTCACTTTTCATCAATACAAAAAGCTGTTTTATCAATGAAGTCTCACAGAGCAGAATTTTGTTGTTTTCCTGTCATTTTATTTGTTAAATCTGTGTATTTTCAGCAGAAATTACATCAAATCATGAATGGAACGTTCCTTTTCATGTGAACATGCTCAGAGACTAAAGCAGAACGTTTGAGTTAACAAAATATCAGAATCACCGTCATAGTTCCTGTAAATTCTTCCTTTCAGACTTTGAGAACCTAAACTAAGAGCAGAGAGGCCTGCTTTACTGTTCCCCTCAGAGCTCCACCATGTTCCACATCTTTCACAAACTCTCATGTATCAGTAAGACTGGACAGATGATTCTTCTCTGGGTGGGTTCTCATGTGGATTTTCAAAGAACCACTTTGACTGAAACATTTCCCACATGTTCCACACACATGTGGCTTCTCCCCTGTGTGTGTTCTCATGTGAACAGTCAAACTATGACGCTGAGTGAAACATTTCCCACATGTTCCACACACGTGTGGCTTCAGACCTGCGTGGGTTCTCATGTGAACGGTTAAAATACGATGATGAGTAAAAGAGTTACCACACGTTCCACACACAAAAGGCTTCAGGACTTTGTGGCTCCGCATGTGTCGGATCAAATCATGACGATGAGTGAAACATTTACTACATGTTCCACAAGAAAATGGCTTCTCTCCTGTGTGGGTTCTCATGTGGCTGTTCAAATGATCGCTTCGGCTGAAGCACTTCCCACACGTTCCACACACATACGGCCTCTCATCTGTGTGGGTTCTCATGTGAATGGTCAAAATACGACGATGAGTAAAACACTTCCCACACGTTCCACAGGAAAATGGCTTCTCTCCTGTGTGGCTTCTCATGTGGATGTTTAAATAACCGGTTTGACTGAAGCTTTTTCCACAGGTTCCACACACATGTGGCTTCAGGCCTGTGTGGGTTCTCATGTGGCTGATCAAATTATGACTTCGACTAAAACTTTTTCCACACGTTCCACACAAGTGTGGTTTCTCTCCTGTGTGGATCTTTTTGTGTCTGATTAAATGACCATGTTGACTGAAATGTTTCCCACATGTGCCACAAATATATGGCTTCTCCCCCGTGTGGGTTCTCATATGGATGATCAAATAATTACGATGGGTGAAACATTTACTACAGGTTCCACAAAAATAAGGCTTCTCCCCGGTGTGGGTTCTCCTGTGAATGGTCAAACTGTGACGCTGACTAAAACATTTACCACAAGTTCCACAAGAAAACAGTTTCTCCCCGGTGTGGGTTCTATAATGGACCTTCAGGTCATATTTGTTCCTGAAGGTTTTCCCACAAACGTCACATACAGGAGAGTCTGAAGCAGGCTCGGTTCTGGACTGTCTGCTGGACCCAGAAGAACGTCTCTTCTTCAGGCTCAGCTCAGCAGTTCCAGCTGGTTCTGACTCCACATGTTGGCTTTGGTTCTGATTTGGACCCTCAGTTACAGGAGAGACAGGAGAGAGGAGCTGGTCTCTGTTTGGTTCTGGTTCTGGTTCTGGTTCACTGAAGTCACGTTCCTGATCAGTAGGAGTCTCCATGAAGGAACCGGTCTCCTGCTTCAGAACCAGCTGCTGCCCCTCCTCCTGTTCCTCTTTAACCTGAGGAGGTTCTGGTTCCTCCTGTTCCTCTTTAACCTGAGGAGGTTCTGGTTCCTGCTGTTCCTGTTTGATCCGCAGAGGTTCTGGTTCCTCCTGGTTCTCTAATCTGTGAAGGTTCTGGTTCATCTTCTTTAAGGACTGTTGGAGGTCTGGGAGGACAAAGAACAACAGGAAGATGTTACTGATGTCCTGAATAAAAACATTTTTTAACCACAGTAATATGATCTGAAATCAGTAAAAAAAGATGCTACAGAACCTGAAACTCTGTCAGAACTTCAGTTGTTTAATTTCTGCTCCTGTTCTGGTTTTTGTGAGAGATAAGTCTTATATTTCACAGGTTTTCATGTTTGTGGTTTTATATTGAAAATAAACGTCTGATTGGTAGAAATCTTTCTTCAAATGTTTAAGAAAACAAAGAAAATTTGCACAAATTTGAGTCTTTACCAAACTACCAGCTGGGCGAGTTTTCATGATGGTGCAGAAAACGAGAGTTAAAACTAGTTTATCGTCTCCTATGAGACATTTGGGTCAGTTTTTATTACACTGCAGGTGCTGCCTCTAGCTTTAAGGATTCTGAAGGTGACCAGGAGGCTGAAACCATCGAGAAAAACTTTAACTGGAGACAGGACCAGAAGACGGAAGCTGAAGCCACGTACTCAGCTGACTGCAGGTCAGTTTTTAGTCCCGCCCCTCCATGTAAATGAATGGAACATTTCACCACTAAAAGAAATTCAGACAGTTTGTCTCAGCTGCTGGTGTTTGATGGTTCATGTAGTTCTTACCTTGCTGCTGTGCATTTTTAAAATAAGTTTAGTTTCAGTTAGTTATTTCAGGCGTTGGGCCATTGGTTCTGGCAGCTCTGAGTTCAGTCTGTTTTTCAATCAAAGGTCAAAGTGACATAAGAAAAGGTAACACTGAAGACTGCTCTGCTTGTGGCTGTTACAACAGGTAAACAGGAAAATAAGATAAACAAGGTGACGCAGGAAACTGCAAAACATGGCATCAATCTGATCCCAGCTAAATACAGAAGCAGCATCACAGATCTGTACAGATCCTGATACGCACTGGAGCAGAAGGTGATGGGTTCAGCCTCTGTTACCACGGTGATATAACCAGGCCTGCAGCCTTTGTTGCCACGGTGATCCAACCAGGCCTGCAGCCTCTGTTACCACGGTGATCCAACCAGGCCTGCAGCTTCTGTTGCCATGGTGATGTAACCAGGCCTGCAGCCTCTGTTACCATAGTGATCTAACCAGGCCTGCAGCCTCTGTTGCCACGGTGATCTAACCAGGCCTGCAGCCTCTGTTACCATGGTGATGTATCCCTCTGCTGGTCCACTGACCAGAACCAGGACCTCATGACTGACCTCAGCTGTTTGGTGGTTTGATAAACAAACAGATGAACTGAAAGGACAATTAATTCTCTTTAAGAGTTTTAAAGATCGCGTGTGAGTAGGTTTTATTTTGCAACTGCATATTAAATTATGAAGCTTTTATTTATGAACTAGTTTGAGAAGAAAGTCCCCGCTTGTTCTTAATAATTAAAACCATTTTCAGCGAATCTGAAAATCGGAGCAACGTTCTGCAGACGTTAGCATGAGCTAGCTTTAGCCTGCTCTGTCGACTTAGACCGCAATGCATTGTTTCCGACCCAGGTTCGGTGAGAAAACCCGTCAAAGTGCAAAGTGTTGAAGGAATAAAGTCAGCATACCGCCTCTGTGCAGCTGTATCTCAGGCTTGCAGCTGACATGCAGCAGTCTGCGCTGCCGGTCGAACCGCAGGATCGTTTCTTTCAATCTGAGAGACGATTTCTGCTGCAGCGGTTAATCTTTCACCTGTAAACTCCCTCACATGATGAACTGAGGACATTATCGCTGAAACTACTCAAGATATTCAGCTCAGAAACCAAAAACACGACAAACTTTCAGCCGCGTTCGGAACAGAATACTACTTCCGCCTTTTTTGTTTACTTCCGCTGAGCGCCGCACAGGGTCCGCATCATTTCCACGCCGGCGCACGAAGCGGCGCACGGGTCAGACGGAGTTTGTTGACAGCAGAGTACTTTACCCATCAGATGTAAATATACTCCTAAATTAATGAGTTAGGTCAGTAAATCTGATGAATATAAATCCTGCAGCTGATCTCCAGGATGTTAAGTTGTCATTTTAAATGAGATAAAGTCAGATTTATGATAGAAACTTTATTAAACCTGTTTTTAGGACAACACTCACTTTGTGGGACAGCTTTAGCCCGGTGGTAGGGCGGTTGGCTTTTAGGGCGGCTCTGGATCAGTGGTGAGAGACAGATAATACAGAAGCATTTAATCATAAAGATAATAAAAGTTTGTCATCTATTCTGCTAAAAATACTCAAACTAAATCTGCATTTGTTTAGCTGATACAATAAAACACAAACATTTTACTAAATACAAAATATGGAAATAATATACTGTTGATTATTTGTTTGTTTGTATATTAAAACTAAATAATTTTGTAAACGCTGCAGTGAGCATGTCTCACCAGCAGGTGGCAGTAATGACACAAAATGCTCCAAACTTCCTGCAGGACTTCAGGTTTTATTAAAGACATGGAAAGAACATAGTTATGATTAAAGTCCCAAACTGTGAGATTGAACCCAGATTTATTCTGATCTGTTTGATAATTTCAAACTGATCCTGTTCCTCCTGAAGGTTGGCAGCTTCGGGGTAGTTCTGATCAGACGACTCCTTTTTCTTCTTAAACTGATGGGGAAACGCTTCAGTCAGAGCTGCAGATGAAAACATGAGCATCTCACTGCCTGCCAGGGTTTCAGCTTTATTTTATTTATGCTTTATGTTTGTGTTTGGCAATTTAATTTATTTTAAATGTTATTTTATTTCTGAAGTAACTAAAGAAGCTGTGGAGTTGATTTTTATTAAATTCAAGAATAAAAATATAAAGATGAAGAATAAATCTGTAATAGAAAAGCAGAAGTAAAAAGAGTGCTTGTTTTAAAACTAAATGTTTTATTTTGTTACATAAAGACAGATTCAGGTCAGTTAAACCTGAAACCTGAATCTCTGGCAGTTTGTTGTTTTAACCACCAGAGGGCAGCAGAGGTTAACCGCCACAACAACACAACTCGTTTTGTTTTATTAGAGATCATTTCTGCAACAGGAGCAAAAATTATCATTCCTCCAAGGAATGCATATCACCCGCCTGCTTGAGTTTTAAACACAGACCTGGTAGGATCTGGTCGCTCAGTGTTGGGGATGACTCTCAGCTACTACCACTCCAAGGCTCAGTGTCTAAAACGAGTTCAAGACGTTTTTTTTATTTTTTCTAGGTCAGCTGACGGAGCTGAGTGTTTTTTTAAATCTGTCCTCTGGTTCATGAGATATTTTACTAACCAGCAGTTACAGTGTTCCCGGTCTTCTTTGGTGGCGGGCGATAAACTAAATGACGGAGAACAGCTGAAGAAAAACCTGAGGAGCAGTTCCTGTTTTTCACCAGCAGAAGGCGCCAGAGGAGGGCAGAACTTACAGAAGTTCTGGTTTCTGTTCTAAAAATGATGTTTATGGAAAGTCGTGTTGGATTATCTCTTTCTGTATGTTTCACTAAATCAGTTCACAGCTTCATGAGATATTTTGCTAACAGGCAGACGGGCTTGACTCCAGCAGGTAACGCTGAAGTAGTGAGTGACTCGGAGGGGGACTTTTGTGTGACTCTCAGCTACTACAACACCAGATTTTAGCAGAATGAATGTAAAACTGGCTGAAAATCTCAGTGTTTTCTAAGATCAGTTAGCTGTGGCGGCCATCTTGAACTGGGTTGAATCTGATGATCATTTCCTGAAAGCTTCTTTATTTTGATGGATTCTTAAATCGATCCTCTGCAGGAAACTACAGAAACGGCCCCAGAGATATTTTACTAACAGACACACGAAACATGGCGGGTGATAAAAGTTCACAGGTCATCTGTCCCCCAGCCGTCCCTCATCTGTCCCTCAGCTGTCCCCACAGCCAAATAGAACCACAGGTTTGGACTCCTCTGTCCTCTGCCTGTGAAGCAGTGCCCTGTTTTGTCCACCAGGGGGCAGCACTGTTGGCCTGTATTCAACACTGACGTCAACAAAAACATTTTATTTTACATTTTATTTCAGGTGAACCTGATGTGCAACATTATGATGATGTTTTCAAAGGTTTGGATTTAGATTAAAATAAGAACTAAATTAGTAATTAAATAAGAGAAGAATCAGAGACCTGAGCTGGGAGCAGCGTTTGTTGACGCTTCAGTTTTTTGGGTAAATTTTGAACTAATTTTTATTTAATTTCCTGTCAGAGCTTCACCTGTTACAGGTGTGTCTCTGTGTGAACAAAGAGAGGAATAAATTATAATAAAATTCACATTAATTCACCTGGAGTTACACATTTTAACACATGAAGTAAGAATGTATTGATTTATTTTCAGTCAGTCTGAAAGAAACGTGGAAACTAAAGGAGCTTTCAAACCTTTGCTGACATTTTTAATATTTTAAACTTTAATGTGAAAAAAAAACAACTTGTGTAAAAACAGGAATCAGATTTATTTGTCTTTGCTAAGTTAATGTTTTATAAACTGTTGAAGATTTTCTGTTTTTGTTGTAATATTTTAAATTTAAACATTTAATCCCTGACCTTCAGATTCAGCTCAGAATGATTAAATAAGATTTATAATCTTTTAGACACATAATTAGATATTTTTTAGATTCAATCAGCAGTTTTAATTAAATTTATAGATTTTTCTTCTCATTTATTTTCTGATTAATTATTTTTTATATATTTTATATTTTATTTAAATCCCATTCAAGGCATTAATTATATTAACATTTTTATTATTTTGTATTTTAACTCAACTTTTTATCTCTAAATCTAATTATTTGAGTTTTTTGTTGCTTTTATTTGTTTCATCTTTTTTTTAAATAACAACTAACATTTTTTTATTTTAAGATAAAACAGATTATTTTATCACGGCTGTCATTCATTCACTCGCTCATCTTGTTGACAACTGTTTGTTTGTTGTTTGTATGACGTCATTGGGGTCTCTCGTGCGGATTTCCCGGAACTTCTTTCCTTTGCATCATTACAGTCAGCGCGGACCACCTCGGTGCTCATCCACGGAGGAAAGTAGTTCCTCCCTTTAACGCGTCCTGGCGCTCCTGTCGTGTCCGAAGCTGCGCGGGGAACCATGTTTTCCGAAAGGAGCCGTCCCGCAGATAATTACCGGGTCGTCAGGAACCGAGAACCGAGCCGCTCCGAGGTGCTACGCAGATGGCATTCGGCGGGAAACCCGTGACGTGTGCGGAAGCGTCGACCCTGAGAGGCGTTAAATGTCGGCGGAGCGGCTGATCAGCCTCATCGATCTCTGACATCAGCTATCAATCAGCTGCTTCATCACTTTGGACCGAGATCCAGCCTGAACCGAACTTTTTCTCCCGGACAGTCTGGATTTTACTCCGTTTTTCTTTGTTTTTTACAACATTTCCGCTGCGAATAACGGTAAGTTTTAACAGCTGCTGGTTTACAGAAATAAAAACTAACTTTATTTTATTAAACTTCACGAACAGAGTCTGTTTTACAGAAGGAAACTTTAGTTTTACAGCAGAAAACCTTTATTTTTTAATGTTTCTGCTCAGGTTCAGTCTTTGTTTGACTTTAGAACCAAAAAAGGACTAAACTAAAAGTTAGGATTTATTCTAAAATACTTTAAAATAAAAACGGTTTTTCCTAAAAATCCTGCAGCCGAATTTAGGCCAATATTTACCAGTTTAATTAAACATCAGTCACTTTTCCTTCAGGTGTTCCTGGATTTTGTGACTTTCAGTTTTTCTTATTTTAATCGCAGTTTTTTACTGGAGTCTGGTTTCTTATTTTAACTCTTCCTTCAGATTAACAGACTCCAGACAGATTAAATTATTATAAACCCTCAAAGAAGTTTAAGGATTTGTTGATAATATTTAGGCTTTAATTATAAAAACTGTTGCAGAATTCAGTTTAAAGAAGAAAACTCCTGCAGTTTAACGACAAATATTTTGTTTTATTTGTTCTTCTGTAAAGAATTCTGTTAAAAAGGTTTAAAAATCCTTTTATTAGGACTGGTTCTGTCTGCTGGATCAGGATTAAATCAGGATTAACTCTGGATCAGGATTAACTCTGGATCAGGATTAAATCAGGATTAACTCTGGATCAGGATTAAATCAGGATTAACTCTGGATCAGGATTAACTCAGGATTTTCTCTGGATCAGGATTAACTCAGTATTAACTCTGGATCAGGATTAAATCTGGATCAGGATTAAATCAGGATTAACTCTGGATTAAGTCAGGATCAGGATAAACTGGATCAGGTTTAAGTCAGGATCAGGATTAACTCTGGATCAGGATTAAATCAGGATTAGGTTAGGATTAAGTCAGGATTAACTCTGGATCAGGATTAAGTCAGGATAAGGTCAGGATTAACTCTGGATCAGGATTAACTCTGGATCATGATTAAGTCAGGATTAACTCTGGATTAAGTCAGGATCAGGATAAACCGGATCAGGTTTAAATCAGGATCAGGATTAACTCTGGATCAGGATTAAGTCAGGATTAAGTTAGGATCAGGATTAAGTCAGGATGATCAGGATTAACTCAGGATCAGGATTAAGTCAGGATTAACTCTGGATCAGGAATAAATCGGAATTAACTCTGGATTAAGTCAGGATCAGGATAAACTGGATCAGGTTTAAGTCAGGATCAGGAATAAATTAGGATTAAGTTAGGAATAAATTAGGATTAAATTGGGATTAACTGAATCAGTATTAAATCAGGATTAACTCTGGTTCAGGATTAAATCTAGATTAACTCAGGATCAGGATTAACTCAGGAGCAGGATTAAGTCAGGATCAGGATTAAGTCAGGATTAACTCTGGTTCAGGGTTAAATCTAGATTAACTCAGGATCAGGATTAAGTCAGGATCAGGATAAACTGGATCAGGTTTAAGTCAGGATCAGGATTAATTCTGGATCAGGAATAAATTAGGATTAAGTTAGGAATAAATTAGGATTAAATTGGGATTAACTGAATCAGTATTAAATCAGGATTAACTCTGGTTCAGGATTAAATCTAGATTAACTCAGGATCAGGATTAACTCAGGATGAGGATAAACTGGATCAGGATTAAATCAGGATTAAGTCAGGATTAAATCAGGATTAAGTCAGGATTAAATCAGGAATAAATGGATCAGGATTAAGTCGGGATTAACTCGTGTTCTGCTCGTCCGCAGGCGGCCATGATGGCGCTGGCGTTGCCCGAGTTCAGCTCAAACTACGACTGCGACTTCGACGCGGTCCAGCCCTACTTCCTGGACGGCGAGGAGGAGGACTTCTACCCGCCTCCACGCAGCCACCTCCTCCCGGGTCCAGGTGAGGACATCTGGAAGAAGTTCGAGCTCCTGCCGACGCCCCCTCTGTCCCCCAGCCGGACGCCGCCTCAGTGTGACGCCTCGCTGTCCGCCGCGGACCACCTGGAGGCGGTGTTTGACCTCCTGGACGAAGACCGAGGCTCCTCCTCCTCGTTCCTCCAGTCCTTCATCATCCAGGACTGCATGTGGAGCAGCAGCTTCGCCGCCGCCACCAAGCTGGAGAAGATGGTGTCTGAGAGGCTGGCGTCTCTCCGCGGCCGCCGGGACTCGTCAGACACCGCCAGCATGGCGGACGGAGCCGCCGCTGATCCTCAGGTGAACACGGCGTACCTGCAGGACCTCCAGGCGGCGGCGGCGGCGGCGGACTGCGTCGACCCGTCTGTGGTGTTCCCGTGCTCCCTGACGGGCGAGGGTGGAGCTCCGACGGAGGCGGGGTCAGAACTGTGTCCTGAGTCCCCGCCCCTCAGCAGCGACAGCGAATCAGGTGGGAATCGGGCTTTTATTTTGTCAGTTTTATCGTTTAAGCCTGATTCCACGCGTGGTAAAGTATTCACACCCGGGGGCTTTATTTTTCAGACGAGGAGGAAGAGGAGGACGAAGAGGAGGCGGAGATCGACGTTGTGACGGTGGACAGGCGGAGGTCGTCTCGCCGCTCCGACGCCTCACCTCTGGTCCTCAAACGCGCCCACGTCAACATCCACCAGCACAACTACGCCGCCCCGCAGCCTGCTGGGAAACGGCTGAAGGCGGAGCCCCCGGCGAAGCAGGGCGGCGGGCGGCGCTGTTGGAGCCCGCGGTCAGACGGCGAGGACGAAGACAAGCGGCGGACTCACAACGTGCTGGAGAGGCAGCGGCGCAACGAGCTGAGGAGGAGCTTCCTGTCTCTGAGGGACGAGGTCCCGGCCGTCGCCAACAACCTGAAGGCGGCGAAGGTGGTGATCCTGAAGAAGGCGGCGGCGTTCATCACGGAGGTCAGGGAGGAGGAGAGGAGGCTGCTGGCGATGAAGGACACGCTGACGAAGAGGAGCAGGGAGCTGAGACGAAGGCTGCAGCAGCTGAGGACTTTCAGCTGATCTGGGATCAGGTTCTCCCAGAAGAACGTTTTACTTTGAAATGATTTATTTTTTATATCTGTCTGCTGCAGCCTGTCAAAATAAAAGCCCCTCTTCTGTTAGAGAGTTTGGTTCTCGTCACATTTATTCACATTTAATCCAGAGACGAACGGCTCGACTCCTCGGCCCGGTTCTGATTCAGCCCAGAAGAATTTCTTGTGAAAGCTGATGTGATTCCTCTGGGATGATGAGCAAACAGGATGTTTTCCTGGAATCTGATTGGTCCGTGTCCTTTCACATCCAGAACCGCCTGACCCGGAACCCTGCTGTCAGGATTCAGAGTCTGGCTCCGCTCAGACAGATTACATCTTCAGCAGACAAATAAACGTTTCTGTGTTTCAAAATAAAAGCTCGTTTCGAAGAGATTAAAAAACTCAAATCTGTGATTTCAGAGTAAAATTAACAAAAACATCTGAAGCCTCTGCTGCCACAAGTTAAAGAGGTTCTGCCGGGTCAGAACCACGGTCAGAACCACGGTCCAGACTGTCGAGTCATGCTCGGAACCAGCAGCTGGACCGGGTCGGGTTTCCTCAGATTCTACAGTTGGTGTTCAGAGTTTCTGCTCTCTGCGATCGATCAGACATATTTAACACGGCGGGCGATCATGTACACGCACTCTGAGCGCCGACGCCATCTTTGTTTCAAACTCTGACGGCGGGCGATATGCATTCCTTCCCAGAGTTTCAGTAAAAACATCATTTATCATCAGTTTGTTTAAATTTATGTATACAAATGTCCGAAACAGAAGAAATGAAGCTGCTCCAGATGTTGGCTCCACATCTGTAAAACTGACAAGAACCAGAATTACTCAGATATAAACTAACTGGTCACCGGTGGACTCAGCTCTGCTCCGCCCCCTGAGGTCAAAGGTCAGAGGAAAAGCAGAAAGCCTGAACCATCAGAACCGGGTCGGGAGCGAGGGGAACCAATTTATTATAAGGAAAACAAAAAATGGCTGCCGCCGCCGCAGGAAACTAAACAACCGGGAACACGAGGAGCGAGACCGAGTCCAGCAGGCGGAGACAGAAGTGGACACACCTGGGACAGGTGTGGGCGATCGAGGCAGGTTGATGAGGGGAGAGAGAGTCAAGAACAAATAAAAACATCCTGATGTCTTCTCACCAACACAAACTGCAAACATAACCACTGTTGTTGTTGTTGTTGTTGTTGTTGTTGTTGTTGTTCCTGCTCGGTAACGTCCCCGTGTCTCTGCAGGGACTGTCTGTCCTCTCTGGTTCTGGGGACTCCTCCGGGAGGAGCAGGAGAGACGGAGGTCCGGGTTTTCCTCCTGGACCTGGAGCTTAACCGAGCTTAATTCGTTTAATTCTAGCTGTTTCCATGTGTGACGACCCGGCCAGGTGCAGGTGCAGCAGGTAGGTAGAGGGAACACCTGATTGGCTGATTTAGTCTGGAATCAAAGGGAGGGTCATAAGGCCTAACCCCCTCCTTGGGTTCTGGTTTGTGTCCTGTGTTCTCCCGGATGTTTGCTCAGTGGTGTGACGGTTTGATTCTGAGTCACACTGAAGGACGCATCGTCATGATTCATGAGTTTTACTGTTTCCTTTAGAACCCAAACCCAAGTTTAAACAGCAAGAACTCTTTGGGTGGAGCTCCTCACATGAGCCCGGACGTTCTTTGTTGTTTTGGTCCTGATCCAAACCTGCTGACAGTAAGGGAGGGTTGGACCAGAGGCTCCAGAGACTCTGCTCCTCTGCAGGAAGCTGTAAAGTTTAAGAGCTGAAGATCTGTCATGATGAATATCTTTCAGAATAAAAGCATTAAAGGAGCAGATCAGCAGCACAGAAGATACATTTATTTTAAATTTTATTTACTGAATGAAGCTGTGAACTGTGGGAACCATCAGGAGCTCCCTGCCTCGACTGCAGAGAAGGTTTCTGAAGGAGCAGCTGATGGATCGGGTCGGCTCAGCTCGGATCGGCTCGGCTCGGATCGGCTCGAGCCTCCTGCAGGTCTGAACCCCCCGCTGATGATTTCTCTGTATTTTAAACATGAACCTGACCCACTTTTACTTCCAGCTGTAATTCAGGCGCTGCAGTCAGGATAAAATCATCCAGGTGGTTCTGCAGACCCACATCCTCCCTCCAGGTGTTCTCCCTCAGATCTTACCTGAGCAGAGCTGCTGGAACACGACGACACGTCTCCTTATCATTTCCTTCCCCTCAACACTTTATATTTAGATCTGATGAAGCAGCAGCAGCTCCGGGTCTGTCCCCGTCCTGAGGAGGAACCTGAGGAGGAACCTGAGGAGGAACCTGAGCAGGAACCACATGTTCTGTTAGAACATGAGGAGGACTCTCAGCTACTACCACAGCAAACCTGAACCTGTTCTCTGCTGAACCTCCTCCTGGTTGGGCTGGAGCTCAGCAGAGATCTTAGTGTCGTAGAACCGTGTGGAAACAGAACGCCTCTCTGTGGTCGGCAGGGTTCCTGCTGGGGGTCTGTTGACAGAAAAGGTTTCCGCTCAGCGTGGAGAGAACCTCCACGCTGCTGCAGACGGAGGCGTAGGTGGGTGGTGGTGAGGCGTCAGGTTCCTGTTTAGGTTCCTCCTCAGGTTCCTCCTCTGGTTTCTCCTCAGGTTCCTCCTCAGGTTCCTCCTCAGGACGGGGACAGACCCGGAGCTGCTGCTGCTTCATCAGATCTAAATATAAAGTGTTGAGGGGAAGGAAATGATAAGGAGACGTGTCGTCGTGTTCCAGCAGCTCTGCTCAGGTAAGATCTGAGGGAGAACACCTGGAGGGAGGATGTGGGTCTGCAGGTTCCTCCTGAGGTTCCTCCGCAGATTTCTCCTCAGGTTCCTCCTCAGGATCCTCCTGGTTCCTCCTGGTTCCTCCTCAGGTTCCTCCTGGTTCCCAGTGTTTCTCATTGTTTTTGTTTTCCTTCTGTTTCTGTTTCATTTTAGTTTAGTTTTTATTAATCTCTGTGTTTTTCTGCCCACACTTTAGATCCTCTCCAACGTTTTCCTGAGAGTGAGGAACATGATCCAAACCCAAACTAAGGACCGCAGCGAAACAAATACAGAACCAGAACCTGAAAGTCATAAAACAACGAGCAGCGCTCAGAGGAATGACTCACAGCTGGAGGGTTTATTTAAAAGTCTGAGGGGGAATTTCCCTTCAGAGAAACCGAATCAGAAGCAAAGAAAAACTGATCTGGTGTTAAATGAGGAAAGTCTAAATGTGTCTGAGAGGAGAGTGAGTCATGGTGTCTCCCCAGCAGCTTCCGTTCACAGACCTGATCACAGATCAGTTCGCAGCGACAACAAACCTTAACGCCTCCGTCTTTTCTTCTGGGAGTTCCCGTTTTCAGACCAGTTACACAACAAGCTGCCAACCAGCAGCTTTTCATGCAAACCCGTTCTGCTTTGTGCTCAAACACCTGCAGGGGCTTTTCCACAGCAGAAATTCCACAAAAATGAAAAGAACTGAAACGTGTCGTGGCTGTCCGGCAGAAACCCTGAGCCTCCGAAAACTTTCACAAAATAAAATCAGTAAGAAAACCACAGACAGACGTGAAGCTACAAACATGAAAATGATTTTAAAAACTGTTTTATTTGCATATTTCATTGAACCCAGATAGTTCTTCCTGTTTTAATCATTTCTTCTTTTTTCTTGATGTTTTGCAGCAGATTCACTTTTATTTTTCCACCTGAAAATCTTCTCCAACAGAAACTAGTGTCGGCCGAATGTAGGTCAGGAATTCAAGCTTCTTTCAGTGCAGACCCACATTTCAGAACCAAACTACTGATGTGAACTTTTTCATCTGCACCCTGTGATATAGTTCAGTCCCTGCTGATGGAAGACATCCCCGCAGCATGATGCTGCCACCACCATGCCTCACTGTGGGATGGTCTGTCAGAAAGTTCAGCTTTAGTCTCATCTGATCACGAAACCTGAGGCATTTTCAGGCCGAACGTCTTGGCTTTTGTCCTCCTGGACGTCCTGCTCAGAAGGTTTGGTGGATGTCCCTCAGAAGGACGTCCTCCTCACTGGTCCAGGAGGTTCGGTGGACGTCCCTCTGATGGACGTCCTCCTCACTGGTCCAGGACGTTTGGTGGACGTCCCTCTGCTGGCCGGTTGGCTGTGATGACATCATCTTTCCATCTCGTCAGAAAGGGTTTCACGGATCTCTGTGGGATCTTCAGGACTCAGCTCTGATCTGTGTGGAGAGTTCCTTGGTCTTCATGATGTCTCCTGCTTGGTGGAAGACTTCACTGCTCAGACCGCTCGACTCTGACAGCTGAACCTAAAAATACTTCTTTTGTGAGACGTTCCTCCTGCTGAGGTTTCTGGGCTCAGATCAGAAGAGAGCAGCTGCTGGTCCAGTTCAGTCCAACGAACAACTGATGAAGGTTGTCCTCCTCCTCGCTCCGGGAGGGATTAAAGCTAAACTGTTTACAGATGTTTGCTCTAAAATAAAACTACATTTCTGACGTGTTTGATCTGAACTTTAAGCTAGTTTGAATCTGAACAAACTGATCCAAGTGAGTCACAAAAAAACTGACAACTAACATCTTCTTTTCACTTCAAACAGCAGAAAACAACCAATGAAAAGGAGCGCTGCTTTTTGTAACACCTTCACTTCCTGTTCAGTCTCTGTCACGCCTGTCCTGAATTAGTAATCATCACGTCTGTTCGTCATTCCTCTGTGCGCTCAGGTCCTCTCTTCGGGCCGGAACCTGTTTTCAGATTTGCTGTTTTATGAATGAACTTTATTGTGGTAAAAAAAGGGAAACCTGACAGAAACGTGAGGAGCAAACGGCTTCAAACTACCCACCGATGAAGGCCTTTAAACCCCAAATACCCACAATGCCGAGCGGCTTCATCAGTCAAACAGTTTCCTGTTTCCTCCCTGCTTTGACTGCAGTGAGGGTTCATCCACCTGGGATGGAGTCTGATAACAGAAGCCACAATAGGGTTTATTTTTAACGGCTGCAGCTGAAGGAAGTCAGAACCGTTTTCTAAGAATCAAACCTCTGAAGCAGCTGTCAGACGTCAGGAACCTGCAGCTCTGAGGCATGAAGCAGAACTGGACCTGCTCACCCAGAGGAAAAAAGAAACAAAGAACTAAAAATTAAGTTTGAACAAAATCTAAAACCTCCAAGAGTTCAGGGAGAATCAGTTTTTCACTTGCAGGTGCATGGACGGGTTATTTTTAAAGAATTTCTTTGTTGTTTTGTATGGGGCGCCGTTTGTAAAGGAGCTTGTGCTAAAAATTCATGCCTAAATTTTGTCACATTTAGCTTCTGCTATAAATTCATGCCTAAATTTTGTCACATTTAGCTTCAAACACTGTTTAAAAATGTAGTGTTGATTTTCTGATGTCACTTTTTACAACCTTTAGCTAGTTACATGTAATTGTTACAGCTACATACTAAATATAAATCTAAATGCTAAATGTTAAATCTAAATGTTAAATGTTAAATCTAAATGTTGTAAAAAGTGACATCAGAAAATCAACACTACATTTTTAAACAGTGTTTGAAGCTAAATGTGACAAAATTTAGGCATGAATTTTTAGCACAAGCTCCTTTACAAACGGCGCCCCATAGTTTTGTTAATTATTGTGTTTATTTTTCTCTTTATTTGTTCTCAGATATGAACTGAGATTAAATCAATCTAATTATCTCACATTAATGTGTTGATGTAAATAAAACAAACTTGTTTTTGTAAATCATTGCTATCTAAGCCTTCTGTCAGGTTGTGGTCGTTCTGCTGCAGGACTTTTCAGCTGAGGAGAGACTTCAGTTTCCTCTGAAACAAACAGGAAGCTTCTGTCAGCTCAACATCTAACCTTCTCTGAAGAACAAACCAACCAGCCTCGCTCACAGCTGCAGCTCTGGACACATGGTGCCCCCTGCAGGATCTGCCAGGATCTGCAGCGTATGCAGGGTCTGCCAGGGTCTGCCAGGGTCTGCAGTGTCTGCAGGATCTGCAGTGTCTGCAGGATCTGCAGGGTCTGCCAGGGTCTGCAGGATCTGCAGGATCTGCAGGATCTGCACATTCTGCAGCGTCTGCAGGATCTGCCAGAGTCTGCAGTGTCTGCAGGGTCTGCAGTGTCTGCAGGGTCTGCAGGTTCAGTCTCCCTCCCAGCTTTCCTGCCACGCCCATCTTCACCTGTCCCTACTTAGTAGTCATTTCACCTGTTCCCACTCGCCTCGTTATCCTCAGTGTGTTAAAACCTGGTCATTTCCTCCCATATTCTTCTGATTCTTTGTTCGTTGTTTCCAGTGCGTGTTTTCATCTTTCCTGCTCCCTGCCTCAGTTTGTGTTTTTTGTTTCCATCTTAGTTTTGAGTTAGTTTATGTTTCCTATTTGTATGCTGCCATGTCAGCTTTTGGTTTTGTTAATTCTTCAGTTTATTAAATTAGTTTCTTTTTCAAGAAAAACATGTGTCTGCGTTCTGGGTTCGTCTCTGTCACCCCAGGTCCTGACACCTTTAATAAAAGTAAAATACTGCAGTTATTTACAGGCCAAAACATTAAAGCTTTTTTAAATTATTGCTGTTTTAAAAACATCAAACCTACAGTTGTGAGGTTATTAAGGTGGTAGATTCAAGGCAGAGTTTTTCTTGTAAAATTAAAATTAGTTACTGTTTTGTTTTTGTGATTTTTTTTCTGAAATAATAAAATTTAAAATGTGCTTTTCTAGGAAACCTAAACCTCCACCTCACCTGAGTGTTTTCATCCAGCCTGCAGCGTTTTTTATCCTTTTGTGTCGTTTATTGAGTTCTTTGTTCACCAAATCCTGAGTCTGATTATCACAGGTTTTATTTTTAAAAACTAAATTTAAAGTTTTTTTAAAACGCACTCAGCGCCAACTAAAAACGTTTGTGTCGACTGAAAAACTGAAGAAAAGTTAACAAGAATATCCTCTAGGAAAAAAAGGTTGTTTCTCAGTCACTGAAACATTTTAATTAACAGCACTGAGTTCATATTTTATTGAAAAATAACAAAAGTCCTAAAGAAATTATTGTTCAACGTCGTCTTTAAATGTGTTCTGTTCACTAAAAACAACTAAAATATGTCTTTGAAAAATCTACAACAGAGCTTCATCTTCCTGTTTCAGTTCGGAGAATAAAGTTGAAATAAATCCAAAACTGGAATCAACTTTGTGAGAAAATAGTTGAGTTCAAACCAGTTTTAAACAAAATGTTTTTTTAGGTTTTAACCACAGAGGTGAGGCGTTTCTGACCTGCTGGAGCTGAAGCTGCTGACGGGGACGTCGTTCTGCAGCTCACAGATGACGAGTTAATTAAAATCCTGATCCGGAGGACGAGCGAAGTCCTGCAGCCAGAAGGTTCTGACGGGGAAGTTTCATTAGAATCTGTTAAAGCGGAACAAGCAGCCGTTGTGGCGGTTGTCGACATGTACGAGCCTGAACGAGCAGAAACCCGACCGACGACAGCAGCAGAAGGAACAGAGTCCACACAGAGCCGAGTCGCTCTGATCACAGGGGTCAAAGGTCACGTCCCTGTGGGACATGTTGTGTCAGAGAAATCACTCAAACAGGTTTATTTATATGTTGTGCACAAAATACAGAGATCATTAAAGACAATTAAGAATTAAGATCAGAGTCGCAGGTCCGAACAGGAAGCTCCAAATCAAAGCTCTGAAGATTTCACAGATATTCATGTTTTATAACGTAAAATTAAAAGTAAAACGTTTGATTACTGCCTGCTTCAGCAGAGAAAAGGATCTTTCTATCCAGCTGTTGGTTCTTTCTGATTTATTTTTTAGATCCTGCAGAATAAAAGCAGAGATTTATTTCCAGTAGTTGGATGACAGACGGTATATTAGTGCTGTGAGAACAGTCTGTTCAGACAATTCAGAGAAGTGTTATGAAAGAAATGATACTAATTAAAATAAACCGGTTCTACAGCATGAAGCTTTACATTCACAGGACGTGATGAAGCATTTTACTGCAGACTCCATGTTTCTGAGCTTCGTCCAACAGCAGAAACTGATGGGAATCTGTTGGCTTTGTTTCTAGAACCTGTTCTGGCTGGATTCTGATGACGTTCAGCGCTCTCTGATTGGCTCGGTGGGGGACCACACCTCTGCTCTTTTGTTAGGTTAAGTCTTCTCTTCTCGACCCAGATCCAGGCGCCAGCATGGCTGCAGTTCAGCCCCTCAGAGACTTTATCAGAGAAAAACTCCTGTCAGCCGCCGAGGAAATCCTCACTCAGTTTGAAGAAACCATCCGGAGCTACGAAGAGGAGCTGGACCACCAGCGCCGGCTGCTGGAGCTCACCTGGAGACCTGAACTGAGGCTGCGCCGAGTCGGTGAGTCGCCCTGAGAGGGTCTGAGTGGACCCACAGCTGCAGGGTCCGGGTCAGACCGGGTCAGACCGGGAGGGACCAGGTCACAGCTGCAGGGTCCGGGTCAGACCGGGAGGGACCGGGTCAGACTGATGGGGTTCAGATAGAGAAGTGTGATTCGTCCCTCCGGAGGACACGTGTCCTCCGCTCTGGATTCCGGAGGACACGTGTCCTCCGCTCTGGATTCCAGAGGACACGTGTCCTCCGCTCTGGATTCCAGAGGACACGTCTTTAACTTTGCCTTATCCGACGCTTTGCTTTGTTTATTCAAGCAGTTTTACAGAAACTTTGTTAAATCCAGTTAAACCTGTTTGATCTGAGCTTTAACTGAGTTATTTTTATTAAATTTATCTTGGCAGCAGACTTGGTGAACGTTGTTTCATTGTTTGAACATTTAGTTTATGTCCAGAAGTTAAAATTTAATTTTATTGTTCTGTAAACGCGATTATAATGAGATTTCTTTTTCTTTTTCTGAGCTCAGCTTCCTGTTTTCCTTCAGCTCCTGAACTTCAGCTCAAGTTTTTGTTTTTTTGTCTCATTTAATCAGATTAATCAGATTTTACATGTAGGCTTATTCGTTGAAAAGGTTTTTAAACCTTAAAGACGTATATTTATGGTATGACATGTTTGTCTGGAAAAATCTTTATAAACTAATCAGTTTCTTGTTGAAAGAAACCTGCAGATTATTTATAAATATGGGTTAATTTATAACTTAAGGAAATTCATGGGTTAATATTTAAAGCCCTTTGTTTCTGAGTCAGGCTGTAAAACAAGGTGATCTTTAACCTTTCAGTTACAGTTTAACTAAAAACCAGAACTCCTGTCAGGCAGGAGTTTAATAGTTGTCAAACATTTTACGCTGCTCCTGCAGAACTGAAACCGAACAAACAACAAATTATTTACATTTGATGTCTCCATGAACCACAAAAATAAATGTTTTATGGAAGCTTAATGCAGTTTATTGGCACTAGTTCAGTTTTAAGAGCTGTTTTATTATTATTATTATTATTATTATTATTATTATTATTATTATTATTATTATTATTAGAGTTCAGTTCAGAGCAGAAAATAAATCAGACATCAAACGCCTTAAAAAGGTTTGAAATGATTAGAAAAGATGGGGTTATCTAATAAAACATAAACTTTAGGAGGGTTTGGAAGGCTAAACATGCTCGAACCATAAACTCGTGGCCAGCCCTCAGACAATAATCCCTGGAAGGATGGATGTTCTATTTGTTGGGTGTGGTAAACGAGTAACTGATACTTTCTGAGGAAAACAAAACAGACCTTTGTAAACTGAGAAGCCATGTTGAATAACTCGGAACAGAAACCCTGCCCTGTTTCTCCTCAGAAACACAACTTAATCATACAAAAAGTACCAACAATACGACAAATTAACCACGAAACATAAAAGTAGAAAAGATTAAAACAAAACCATTGAACTCAGAGTGTTTTATTTATCATAAAGAGATATTTGGGAAGAGGATGTGTAGCTGCTGGTGGGAAGGTGCTCATCTGTCCTGCTGGACCTAAACTTTATGATCTTTATAAGAAGGTGTGTGGAACCAAAAACAGAAGACTGGCAGCAGCCACACCTCGTGTCCCCTCGATGCCCGAGAATCCTCTGGCCTTAAACTGAATATCACTGTGGAGAATGAGAATTTCATTTTCCACCGCAGCAGTACCAAGGAGAAACGGTGCTGCCATGTTTGAGGCAGTGCCGTCCACATCAAGGTCTGGGCTAAATGGGAAACACGTCCCGAGGCAAACCCTGTGTTCTCGAGCTGCTCTGCTGACGCTGAAGCTCTGCCTGCATGCAGGTCCTGGTGCTGACGCTTATTCAGACATTCAGACTCCTTAATTCATTCAATGTTCCAGTCGAATCTGAGAGAAACGCCAAGCCTGTTAGCCACGGTTCATCACACAGCCTGACACGCAGAACCTCTGAACTCTGAGGAAATATTTTACTTCTCGTAAAAATGAAGAGCAGAGACCCAACACAGGGAGCAGCCCTGTCTTCAGTCTGAAGGAGGTTTTACAGAGTCGCTGCAATCCTGCCATATTCTGCTGGGTCCTGTAGGAAGCAGAGAGCGTACGGTCCATCCTGGTCCTGGTCCTGGTCCTGGTCCTGGTCCTGGTCCTGGTCCTGGGGTGTGAGGAGGCCTGAATGACCCCAAACATCAGAGCTGTGCTGTTTGGATTCATGTCTCAGTGTTCACCTGACTCAGCTTTTTGTTTCTATTCTTGCAGAACTCCCAAAGGAACCTGTCTGTAAGAAGGAGGAACATCCTGCTGACGAAGAGCTCTGGAACCAGGAGAGGAACTCCAGTCTGGACCAAGAGGAACCAGAGGTTAAAGAAGAACAGGAGGAACCAGAACCTCCACAGCTTAAAGAGGACCAGGAGGAACCAGAACCTCCACAGGTGAAAGAGGACCAGGAGGTTCTGTGCAGGAGTCAGGGGGAGCAGCAGCAGCTGGTTCTGAAGCAGGAACCTGAGACTTTAATAGTTACTGTTGATTATGAGGAAAGTGACCACAGAGAACCAGAAGTACCAAATAATGACCAGCTCCTTTCTAACAGTTCTCCTGTAGTTGAGGGTCTATATCCAGATAAAAGTGGGCATCAGGAACCTGAATCAGTAGCAGATACAGAGCAGGAGCCAAGAAGAAGACGACGCAGAACCAGAACTCAAATCAAGAAAATAAAAAAGCCCTCGGATTCAGAGAAACACTGTGACAGAAAGAAAGATAAAAACCCTTCAGAGTGTGACATTTGTAAGAAAGTCTTTAAGTCGAAGTCCTACTTGAAGGTTCACCAAAGAACACACACAGGAGAAAAACCGTTTGCTTGTACTTACTGTGGGAAAAGGTTTTATCAGGTTTATGCCATGAAATACCACGAGAGAAGCCACACCGGAGAGAAACTGTATTTCTGCAAAATCTGTGGGAAGAGTTTCAGTTATTGCACTCCTTTTAAATTTCACATGAAAATCCATTCAGATGAGAAACCATACTCGTGTGAGACTTGTGAGAAAAGCTTCAGGAGTCGGGATAAGTTACTGATCCACACGAGAACCCACACAGGTGAGAAACCCTACTGCTGCAACACCTGCGACAAAAGGTTTAAAGACTCGTCGAAGTTAAAACGGCACATGAGAACCCACACCGGCGAGAAACCGTATTCTTGTGAAACCTGCAGGAAAAGCTTCACTGACGGCAGCAGCCTGACGAGCCACATGAGAATCCACACGGGTGAGAACCCCTACTCCTGTGACACGTGTGGGAGGACATTTAAAGGCATGTCACATTTGAAAATTCACATGAGAAGCCACAAAGATGAGAGCTTGCATTCTTGTGGGAAATGTGGGAAAAGTTTTAGTAATAAGAGAAGTTTGACTGCGCACATGAAAACTCACTCAGGTGAAGATGTGGAAAATAAAAAGAACTAGAAAAGTTGTAAAACCACAGAGAGAATGTGGTCCTAGTTTGTCCCAGTAGCTTTGACCTTACACTGCAGCAGCAGACATTACAAAGTCAAACCTTTAGTTTTATTTTGTTGCCTTAAAACCTACTTAAAGCCTACTTAAAACCTACCTAATCTCCCGGTCATCTTGTTTTGTTCTCTGACATTTTGTTCCCTGCTCAGTCAGCCTTTTATTTTTGTAAATAAAATCCTTATTTTTGTGAAACTTGTCCTCCTTTTAGACTGCGTCTTTGTGTCCTTATTGATCTGACTCCTGACAGAATTATTCATTAAACACAGTGAATGTATGTTAGTACTATATCTATATGTACAATATCTATGTATATCTTAGTACTATAGGTGTATGTACTCTATATATATATATATATATATATATATATATATATATATATATATATATATATATATATATATATATATATATATATATATATATAGAGTACATACACCTATAGTATGTACCTTATGAGTACGCCTGTCGCGATAAACGATAAATCAATTAACTGGATGTTCCTCACTGGCCCCTCCCTTTCTGTTCGCGTCAGGGGGCGTGGCCTATCGCTTCCGGCAGCCAGCAGAGGCGCCTCGGCCTGTAGCTCGTTAGCATTAGCCCATTAGCTCCCGCTAGGAGTTAGCAAGCTAAAGAAACGCTGTTTGATATTTAGAGGAAAAACTAAATGTTGGTTTGAAGCTGGAAGTAACAGCAGCGGTGTGGGAGAACTGCGGATTAAACCAAAAGACCCGAACCGAACCGAACCGAACCTCTGAGAGCCGGTATGTCGCATTTTTGCTTCTGTTAGTTTGACTTTTTGTTTATAAAACTGTCAGTTCTGTCCGTCTTCTCTATATAAATATAAAGTTTATAGACTTAATAATCCGTACTGTTTTGGTTGAATGTAGGTTTTTTCCGTTTTTTTTTTTGTTTGTTTTTATTCAAGTGCATTCTTTGTTAACAGAGACTGAGAGTCCATTTTGTGTTTGTTTTCGGTTGTTTTGTTTATTTTGCGTTCCAGTTCCATTGTTAAGTGTTCTTTTGAAAGTAAAGTTTATTCATCTTTGAGAGGATGCACTTACACTATTATGTTATTTTAAACGGCCTCCAAACGATATTATCGTTTATAAGTACAATAAGTATGTATATCTAGTACTATATATGTATGTACTGTAAGTACTGTATGTACTGTAAGTACTATAAGTACAATAAATACTGTAAGTGTGAAGCTGTGCTGCCATCTGGTGGCCATCTACTGAATTACACTCAAACAAATCCAAACTAAGCCCAACGTTTTCTGCTGCTCCCAGACTTTTAAATAAAGCAAAAACTTTTTTACTTAAAAATGTAAAAACTTTATTTATCCGACACACACACAAACATATTATTTCAAACTACTAAAGCGTTCAGTCTCTGATGCCGCGGCTTCAACAGTCAAAGCAAAACTAAAAGTTTCCAGTCAGACGTTCAAACGTGGAGATAAAATCCTCATCAGTCTCGCTTCAGTACCTCAGTAATTCAGGAAGTCCACCTCGAACACAACTCAAACTTCACAAGTGAAATGGTTGGAAATAAACTTTCATCATTTTTTCTTTAATAAAACATTTCAGCTCTTCTGTTTGCAGCTTTTATAGTTTCCTGCAGGCTGTGGAGATTAAAACTACAATTACAAAACAAACATGTTCCTGACGGCTCTGCAGAGCAGGAAACTTTAAATTCAGAATGATTTTAACACTGAAACACTCATCTCTACGCAGCTGGAATTGTTCATGATCGTGTTTTTAACAGGAGGAGAAAACAGTTTGGAGATGTTGAAGAAGAAGAGAATCTGTCCCCAGAACGTGTCGAATTAAAGCAGAAAATAACGGCGAGGAAGTTCAGCTCAAGTTAACCTGAGTTTGAAGTTTAAAGCTAAAACGGCGCAGATTCGACGACTCTTTTATTTTCAGATGAATTCTTATGATAACAGCAGCCTGTAGCTCACTGAGCTCCAGCTGATGGACATAAAACAGTGAAAACCTTGGTGAGGGAGTCTCGGACCGTTCCCCGGGTCTCAGGAGTTTTAAACACGTCTAAAGAGCCGTCGCTGGCGTCTCGAACCCTTCCCAGTTCAGTTTCAGAGAGGCAGAAACCTGTGAAACTAAAGTGTGACTGACTGGAGACAGAAAAGAGATTAATCTGCGATCATCTTGAGACACGATTAAAACCTTTTAAAGCTAAATCTGCGCGTCATTCGCTGGAACGTTGTGCAAATTTATTCAGTTATGAACGAACGCAAACAAGAACCACAAAACTTCACATCAGAAACCAAAGTTTGGAGTTTCTGTCTGAAAGTCTGTCCTGACGCTCGCATGAAAGCTTTTAAATCTGACTTCCTGGTTAAATCCTGGTCGGTTTAAGCTGTTTTTACAACAACTTAACGATTCGCAGATCTGGGAAGTTTGTTCTGTCAGATACATTCAGACTGCAGCCAGCTGGGGGCGCTGCAGCCAGCTGGGGGCGCTACACCCCGCGTTAAAGTCACGTACGTCCGGCGTTCTTTTTTAAAACAAGCACAAAGAAAAGAGTTACGGTCAGATGTGATGTTAAAATGTCCACCAGGGGGCAGAATCTACAGCTAATTAACGTTTTCAGTCAAACAGGAAGTGGTGATGGATTCAACTGGACTTTTTTATTGATTCCTGAAGACGTTTTGCTTCTTGTTTAGGAATAAATAATAAAGTCCAGCTGTCTTCAGTTCACCGTTTTTAAACAACAACAACAATAAAAAACAACAATCAGGAAGCTTTCAAAAAGCCGAAGGTTTGTTCAGTAGTTCCTCTGAAATCTGGACCAGAACTTCGCTCCGTTTCCGTTAATTTGGCTGCAGCATGCTTTTGATCTGCTTGGAGGTAGTCTCGTCGTTCAGATGTTTGGTCGTGTACCTGCGGGGGGAGAGGGGGGGGGGTTGTTTGTTTGTAAATAAAAGCTTGTTTTTGTTTGTTTTCGTCGTGTTGAGCGTCGACGAACCTGAGAGCGTTGAGTAAACCCTCCACGCTGCTGGGCTGCTGCTCCTTCAGAACCCTGATGCAGCCTTTCATCTGAAACACACACCAGATATTTTACTAACAGAGTGAGCTGGAAATGACCCTCAGCTACTACCACAGGTTCCTGAGCTGTGGCAGCCATCTTGAATGGGGTCAACCCTAAAAGTTTATCAGCTGTAGAAACTGAAATCAGTCTGCTGGTTAATGAGATATTTTGCTAACAGACAGACAAATGTTTAAGTTTAGAGAACAGCTGAAGAGAAGCGACTAAGACTTTTGCCCGGTGAGCGTACGTCGATGTTGGAGGTCTTGACGAAGGCGCCGGCTGGGTGGACGTGGTCATACAGGATGATGACTCCCACCATCACACGCAGGCAGAACAACACCGTCTCCTCACTGGTGAAGCGGCTGCGGTACTCCCTTCAGACAAACAAACAAACAAACAAACAAACTGTTAATGACGCTCGCTCACGTCAGGGACACAACCAAACGATGCGTTCAGGACTCACGGAGTTTCCAGCATCACTTTGCACACGCAGGCCATCGTGCTCAAACAGTCTGTCGTGTTTTCAATCGGTACGTCTGGATTCTGAACGGGAGAACAATAAAGTTTTATTCAAAAACACTCAGGTTATTAGTTTGTTCTGATGATGGAGAACCACAGCAGGAGGTTACTCAGGCGCCCCCTGCTGGTGGAACCGGGGAACTACAGGACTGATCCGCTGCTGCCCCCTGCAGGCCGGAGCTGTCATTACACCCAGATTATAAAAAACAAACTTCAGTTTCTGAGTTTTTAACAATAATAATAAAAACAAATTATAATAAAATAATGTTTAGACTCAATGCAAACACTAAAATTATTTAATATCATTGTGTACGGAACTAAAACAGGAGCTCATGTAGACAATATGAGACAAAAATTTTATATTATATTATATTATATTATATTATATTATATTATATTAATCTTAGTGGGACGTTCCTGGTAAAATAAAAAATGAATAAAATCATTAAAATATTTTACTCTTTTTACAAATTTTAGATTTGATTATTAAAATGATTGTAATTATTTAAACTTATTTTAGTTAGCAGAAATCTAAAGCTTTAAAGTTTAAAGTCAACATTAAATTGTTGTTTTTTTTCTGTAATTTACCAGGAAACATTTTTTTCTATGAATTAAAGTTTTTTTATAATAAATAAAGTCAGTTTGAACAGATTTGATTACAATCAGTTCTGATCAAAGGTTTAGGTTAAAGTTTTGAATAAACCTTTTAATTTAAACAGAATAATAAAAACTTTTATAGTTTATAAAACTGTTTACTTTTTATTTCTGTCTGCAAAGCAAAACAAACTCAAATTTAAAACTAATTTTAATATAAAAATAAACTCATTTTTCAATCGAAGCAGCTGTTTTAGTTTTATTTCTGTTTTTAGTTAAAACAGTTTTATTTGATGGGAGTTTTTTAGAATAAAACTGTTTTTATCAGAGTTTTAGTTTCTGTAAAGAATCTAATTTTAACTCTTTAACCCTGTTTCTTTGGTTTAAATTAAATCATTTTTCTTTAATGTCGGAACGTTAGAGTAGATTTGTTTTTTTATTTTGTTGCAGAAAATCGACTCACGTCTGAAACAAACTTTGACGTGGCGTCGCTCAGCGTCTTCAGCATCGGCGTGGCGTTGGCGTAAAACAGAGACATCCGATTGGCCAGCTCGTTGTTGACCTCACTTCCTGAGTCCGACTGGAAAAAAACAACAAACTGCTGAGAAAACTGGAAACAGGAAGGAGTTTGTTCCAAAAGAAACAATCAAATAATTATTTAAATAAGAATAAACATCAATCCTCCATCCTGCAGCTTTCAGGTGTTTCTCTGATCTTCAGGTTTCTGCAGAACCTGAAGATCTGCTGAGGAGCAGAGAAACACCTGAAACCTCCAGGACCAGGACCAGGACCAGGGCCAGGGCCAGGGCCAGGACCAGGACTAGGACCAGGAACATGGACCAGGACCAGAAACAAGGACCAGGACCTGGAACAGGACCTGGATCAGGACCAGTACCAGGGCCAGGACCAGGATCAATCCGTTCTCATCAATCATAAAATCGATCTTACCGACAGGTTGTTGATCCGCATGCGGCTGATGGTCCGGCGGTAGTAGCTGAAGTCGTTCTGGATGGCGGGATTGGTCATCTGAAGCAGGAAGAAAGACAATCAGAGACGGGACGGATGGGACAGACTGACAGACAGATGGGACAGACAGGACAGACGGACAGTCAGATAGACAGACAGACGAACAGACGAAGACGAGCGCAGCGGCAGGAGGAAGACTCGGACCTTCAGCTCGTCGAAGCGCAGTGTGAAGTGCAGGATGTGGGCGAACTGACGAGCCAGCGCCTGTTTGGACTCCAGGTGTTGGGTTGGAGTGGAGCTGGAGCTGGTGAGGACGTCCAGGAGACACTGCAGGCTGGACTCTGGGGACACAGATGGACATGTCTTTCATAACAGCAGGAGGACTGAAAGTGGCCAGGTGATATATCAGGAGCTGGTGATCAGGACAGGAAATGGAGCAGAACTTCTGCACAGCTCAGATAAATCCTCACCCAGTTTCTGTGAGAACTCGTAGAACGTTTTGAGTTTGGCGACCAGAGGAACCACAGCGGACCAGGCCTTCTCCTGGACCGCCTCAGCGTTAGGATGCTGGATAGCCTGAACACACACACACACACACAGACACACACACAGGAAACACTTTAATTTGCCAAACAAAGTACAACAGCTGAATAAACGGTCGTGTCTCCGTCGGGCCTCACCTGTCGGATCTCCTCTCCGGCTCCTCTGTACGTCTGCAGGTCCTCCAGGATGACCTGGGCCTCCGTCAGAACCTGGTTCACCTTCTCCCACATGGCCGTCTCCGACTCCGAGGGCTGCGCATCTGAAAACATCGACACAGCGTTCGACTCTGTCTCCTCTCGAACAGAAACACGCTGAAGATGAAAGTGCTCTTCGTCTGTTAAACTCAAGGGATGAGCCAGCGTTCAGGTTTAACTACAGAAACAGCTGAAAGCTAAAACTAACAAGAAGACAAAAACAGGCCGTTTGCTGGAGCCATCTTAAAGAGAATAAAGTTTCTGAAGGAATTAAAAAGGATTTTCTTGTATTTCTACGCAGGAAATATAAAGTTAAATAGTTTGAAAATTATTAAAATGACTAAAGAGTGAGCCGAATGATAGATGACCGTCTGAAAGAAGCAGAAACTGGATCTGTTTGTTCCACTAAAACATCATTTATTACCTGAATCTGTAAAAAACACCAAAAACCCAAACTTTGACAGAAAACAGGATTTCAGCTCCAACAGGCTGACATCAGATCGTTTTCTCAGAGTCTTACTTTCGAAGTCCAGGAAGAAGTTTCCAGCGTTGTTGTCGATGTCTCTCGTTAAAACTCTTATTAAGTTCCCCATTCTGCAGACAGGAAGCAGTTCTGTTAATCAGCAGCCATCAATGAGACGCTAAGTAACAGAAAGAAGGTCATTAAACATCGTTAAACGGCCGTTAGCTTCATGG
>NC_051449.1:70867-80191 GCF_001649575.2 Kryptolebias marmoratus | reverse complement strand
GAGCCCAACATCCAACGATGGAGACCAAATTCACAAAAAACTGACCCTGAGGCTTACTTTCTGCTCTGCGTTTCTGTCTGCCTGCCCTTTCCAGAATGCCATCAGGGAGTGAGAGACACAGGAGTGCGGTTACCACGGTGACCACAATGAGCAGCAGCTGATCCTGGTTGTCTTTATACTTTTTATATCATTTAAAGCTTTGGATTCAAAACGATTCAAGATGGCCGTCACAAAAATGGCTGCAAACACCGAGCTGAACGTTGGCGTGGTAGTAGCTGAGAGTCATCCCTGCTTCCTCCCATTTCTTTCTTTATTGGAGCTGAAAGATGAAAAGGTTTATCTCTTCTTGTCTCGTTTGTTCATCGGTTTTAACATCGTATCTCTGAGATCTGACGCAATAAAAGCTTCCAGAACTTCTGCTTTTACACTTTTTTACTCTCTGAGGTTTCAGTGGTTTGTTCAGATGAATTAGATTAAAATCCATCCAGAGATTTTATTGATCTGAACAATAAATCAGAATCCAAGTCAGCTTTTTGTTTCTGAAGACGTATTTATTTATTTCAGCCGTTAAATAAGGAAGTGTGATTAATTTACTCTGCATTAAAGAGCAGAAAAAGAAAGGAGACACCGTTTGGTTCGCTCTGCAGGTGAGAACAAAGTGCAGAAAACTGAAAACGCCGCCGGCTCTAAAATAACCGACTGCCAGTTTGTGGCTGCAAACTGAAGTGGAAGCGGCGCCTTCTCGTTAAAAACGGAGAAAAGAGGAAGTGATGAAGCTTCTGAAAGTTGAGCCTAAATTTAAAACAGAGGAAGTAAAACAGACTGAGCTTAGGTCAGGTAAGAAAATAAAAAAACTGCCACCATCGACAGATTAATGCAGCCGCAGACTGTTAATCTTCTTGTTTTTGTTTAAAGGAAGCTTAAAAACGCCTCGAACCTGCGTTCAGACGAGAACCTGGCTGTGAAAGCTCAGCTGTTCTCAGCGTCGTGTATAAATAAAGTTCTGGAAATAGAAACCGATAAAAGGTCCCTCTGACTTCACTGAGTCTCATCAGTTTTATAAAACTTCTGACAGATGGAGTCGGGCTGTCCTCGCTCAGTAACCATCTGAGTTCTCTGAGAGAACATGATCTGCAGACTCTCCTGAGAAGACCTAAAGCTTTCCTCACGGGTTCGTAACTCTGCTGCTTCTCAACAAGCACCGAGGAAATGATCACAAACTGCAAACAAGTCCAGTGTCTGACGCAGCGACAGAACCCAGCCTGCTCCAGGGTTCTGGAGGGTTCTGGATCATCAGCTGAGTCTGAACGGAGCATCTGCCGGAGCGTCACAAACACAGACTTCTCTACGGGGTTAGAGGTCAGACCCAGCTGTTGGATGACCTTTGACCCCTCAGGAAGCTCTACATCCTGTGACAGTGATCAGACATGGGCCTTAGGAGAACCTTGGAGAACCATCATCATCATCATCATCATCATCATCAGAAGCACAGAAATGTGACCTGAAACGGTTTTACACCTGGAGGAAGAAATATGAGAAACATGGACGAGTTCTGTGGACATAAGCTCGTCTCAGACAAACAGGAGGACAGAAGACATGAGTTCTGTGAAAATGAGCTTGTCTCAGATGGACAGAAGACACAAGTTCTGTGGACATGAGCTCATCTCAGGCGGACAAAAGGACAGAGGACGTGTTCAGTGGACAGATGAGTCCAGGTTTTGGCTGTTTTGGGGACAAACATGACAAAGATCATCCAGGCTGTTCTCAGGGAAAAGTGCGAAATTCAGTGACTGTGATGAGATGGGGGCGGGGCTTCAGTGTCCATGGCCGACCTGAGGATGGGGGTGGGGCTTCAGTGTTCATGGCCGACCTAAGGTTGGGGGCGGGGCTTCAGTGTCCATGGCCGACCTAAGATTGGGGGCGGGGCTTCAGTGTCCATGGCTGACCTAAGGATGGGGGCGGGGCTTCAGTGTCCATGGCTGACCTAAGGATGGGGGCGGGGCTTCAGTGTCCACGTCCATGATGGGTAAGTGGAACCAGTGATGCAGAGACAGAAGCTCTGTCAGCAGGACGATGTCAGATCTTATTCTGCTCCAACAGCGTGGTTTCATACACACTGAGCCTGTGAGCTGGACCGGACCGGACCGGACCAGACCAGACAGAACCGGACCGGACCTCAGTCCAGATCTGTCTCTGAATGTTTGGAGCCTCATGGAGGACAGAACAAGAGGACGGCGGACGGCTGAAGTCTTAGATTTAAGCAGAACAAACAGGTTTCTCTGAAAAGGTGTTAAAAGGACGGAGGTTAATGTTTCTGTTTGAGTTTGTTGCTGCTTTAAATTGAAGTAGTTAAACTAAGTTAAACTAGTTAAACTAACAAAGAGGTTACAAGCAGAATAAACCAGGTGAGCTGGTTAGAAGGAAACTCAGCAGTGTTTTAAATAATGGGAGGTTTTAGATTCTGATTGTTTTTGACTAAAACACTTCTGCAGCTACTAGTTAACCCACCATGCTGGATGCTAGTTAACAATGATGACCTAATTAGTTTAATTAACTTATACTCATTACCAGCAGCTGATTAAAGGAGAACGTGACGACGTGTCTGCGTCCGACACGTCGTTCATCCCGTCTGATCAATTTTAGTCCAAACTTAGTGTTTTTTAACGCTGTAGATCAATAATCAGCTTTAATCCTTATTTTCCCGACAGACCATAATATAAATTATACATCAGTTCATCTGCAGGCGTCTCCTAAACCCCCCTCAGCATCAGCTCCAATCACCACCAGCCAAAATGGAGCCCTTTCACTCGAAAAGGGGGCGGAGCTCTGCTCAAATCTGATGCTGCGTTCCACTTGTAAATCAGCTGGAACGCCACCGCCAAGTCAGGGAAGGTCAGATTCCCGACCGGCCCCGGCCTCGGAATCCAACATGGCCGAAACACGACAGCTCCAGGAGGAAACTAGTTACACTCGGTACCGTCCGACTCTGTTAGCAGGTTAGCAGCCGGGTCAACCGCTATCGGCTAACTGTGGTTAGAGGTTAGTTAGCAGTAGTTAGGTTAGTTAACGGTAGTTAGAGGTTAGTTAACAGTAGTTAGTTAACAGTAGTTAGAGGTTAGTTAACAGTAGTTACAAGTTAGTTAACAGTAGTTAGTTAACAGTAGTTAGAGGTTAGTTAACAGTAGTTAGGGGTTAACAGTAGTTAGGAGTTAGTTAACGGTAGTTAGAGGTTAGTTAACAGTAGTTAGGAGTTAGTTAACAGTAGTTAAAGGTTAGTTAACGGTAGTTAGAGGTTATTTAATAGTAGTTAGAGGTTAGTTAGCAGTAGTTAGTTAACAGTAGTTAGAAGTTAGTTAACATTAGTTAGTTAACAGTAGTTAGAAGTTAGTTAACAGTAGTTAGTTAACAGTAGTTAGAGATTAGTTAACAGTAGTTAGGGGTTAGTTAACAGTAGTTAGGAGTTAGTTAACAGTAGTTGGAGGTTAGTTAACAGTAGTTAGAGGTTAGTTAACAGTAGTTAGAGGTTAGTTAACAGTAGTTAGTTAACAGTAGTTAGGGGTTAGTTAACGGTCGAGCTCCAGCTCCACCTTGAAAGGAGAACCTGGATGTGTAGCATTAGCAGTTAGCTTCTGGCTCTTCCTGATATTTTTACTGGAATAACGACGTAAAGTGAAGCTTAAAGGTTCCTGGAACCAACATGAAGTTCTAGGTTGGAGCTGATCCACGCTGGACTTCAAGTTAACTAGCCTTTAGCTCATCGGTCCGGTCAGGAATAAACCGTCTACAACAGGTAAGATATTTGTTGTTCACAACGTTTCCAGAAACCCCTGTTTTCAGAGGAGGTTCAGTTTCCTGTTTAAACAGATTTATTTGTCCTCATGATGCTGGATTTAAACATGAATCAGGTAAATAAACTATTAATAGATGAACGATGAATAAAATAAACTTAGATTTGTTTTATGAAAACAGCTGAAAGCTAATTTGACTAATTTCTCATAAGAAAAACCAAATAAATGAAGGATTATTGTTATTAATGTTTCATTTAGCTGCTGCCATCGTGTAAATGTTGATTTTACTGCTAACGCTGGTTTTTATTTGAAGGTAAACATTGAGTCCAGAGAGTTTGTGATGAACTGAAAGTGGATCAGAACCTCAAACTGAAACTAAACTCACTGACAGATGAATAAAAACACTTCCTCAGATTGTAAAGCTGTAGAAACCCTTTGGGCTGGTTTTAGGTTGTTATGGTTAAATGAGTCCTGGGGGCCCGGAGCCCCTCAGACTGAAGCTGTGGGTCCGCCTCTGGAAGAAGTCCAGAACCACCAGGTTCTGAAAATAATCGGATCTCTTTGGTTCCTCCTCTCCCTCTCTGCTCTCAGTCAACATGCCTGAAACGGAAATGGGTTCCTCGGGTGGTTCTGGGTAAATAATCAACAGAACCTTCCGCCGAACCGCCCGGATCTGATCTGAGAGCAGAACCGAGCCTCCCGGTGTGGCTTCGAACCGGATCCGAACTGGATCCGAACTTCGGACCGTGGACTCGGGCTGCAGTTGTTCCAGCAGAAGCCTGCAGGACCTGACATGTCGGATCTGAGTCCGGATCCACCCCGAGCTCCCAGCCCCGGTTCGGCCCGAACCCGGCGGCCGTCCCTCCCCACCGCCGGACCCCCTCACCTGCACTGATCAGTGATCGATAGGCGCGGATCGGTGCCGTGTTCCCCCGCGGAGCTCCAGGGCTCTCCTCCTCTACATGCTGGGCGACTGAACCCGGAAACCGGCCGCGCGGAGCTCCGTTAACCATAAAAGGAGTGATTTCCTCAGGAGGAACTGAGCTCCGAGCCAATCAGAGAGCAGCGCGAGCGGCGGCTCACCTTCACGGCTTTATTCAAACACAGAGCTGCAGGTTGGAGACGAGAAGCAGCTCTAAACTGAATAAAACTCTGTGAAACTCAGTAATCCTTCAAACTTTAGGAAGTTTTTCGTAAAATTCTCACATTTACAGCACATTTATGACTTAAAAGGTGAAAAAAGTCCGTCATTTCTAATCATTTTTGTTTCTGTGCTCAGATCTTATGAGTTATTTATCAGGACTAATGTGTTGAAGGACAAATATCTGATCCATACTTTAGTTTCATTAACAGATATGTTGCAGATTTTTATCGGACAGGAGCTCAAACTGGTTTTGTTGCCACAATCCTCCTCTTCTCCTGTTTTGGTGTCATTAGATAATAATTAAGGTAACTTAAACAAGAGAAAATCTTATTTTGTGAATTTTGTCCAGGAATTCATAATAAAACAGATTTGGGGGTATTACAGAGCCATCCTTACTTCACAGTAGTGTCTAAAAACAAATATTTGTCATGAATATATTGCAGTTCAATGGACAATATTTAACCTAAATATTCTCGTCACGAGTTATTCTTCGACTGAGGCGGTTTGTTAAATATTAATTTGAGAAGTCCTGCCGTAAAGTGACACTTGTAAAAAAAGAAAGAAAAGGAAGTATAAAACGGATGCAGTCAGAGATACAGTAAGTGTATTTTTACTCTGTGCAGTCAGTTGTTTTAATGTGAGGAAAGTTCTTCATCTCTAACACAGATCTTTTCAAACCTCTCAGGAAAAGGATCTCTGAGAAAACAACCGTCTTTCTGCTGCAGGTGCTGCTGTGGTTCAACGAGCTGAGTCCAGAGGTGCTGGTTCTGCTGCACCCTGCTGAGCAGAACCAGCACCAGGAGGGAGGAAACCGTGGAGTGATGGATGGGGAGGAGAGCAAAGACAAAACAGGAAGTGTGAAAGGAGGAGAACGAGGAACCTGCGAAGGGAGAAGAAGTGATTGTGTATAAAAACATAAGGGGAAATTGATTTTTAACATCAGGCTTTCGCTTTGTGTTAAAAACTCACATATAGTGGCAATTATATGTCCCATAACCAAATGAATATATATTCTAAATCTAACCTTTCTCTTTAATTTTAGAATAACTCCTCTATTAAGGCTTTGTAGTTTTATATTATGTTATATAATCATGTAAGAAAACATATAAGGTGGTAAAATATATTATATTTTAATCAGTATTATGTTACTGAAGATAATTATTTAACATAAAGTCATTTAAAATGTCAGAAAATGAATGTAAACTGGTTGTAATGGCCAAAGTGATGATGCCTACATTTCCCATGGTACCCCGCGCGCCGGAAGTACGTCATCATCCGTGACCTTGGTTTATCTCTTCCCCTTTAGTTTTCTAACAGGCGGTGAGGGCAGCATGGCGAACAAGGAGCCCATGGTGAGTGTCTTTCTGTTTAAACCGAACCCTCGGGTAGAACCGGGTCACAGCTTCACGTCCAGTTCGGCAGAACCGGCCCGTGGGTTCCCGCGCTTTGCACACCGCCTCGTGACAGCAGCTCCAGAAAGTTCGGCACGTGAGCCCGGTTCTACCGGGCTGATGAAAGACCGATAACACAGAGGCAGGTGGTTTAAAATGTGAAAAATAACAAACACAGACGGAAAATGGGCCTCAAAGTATTTTAATAAGTTAATAATAAAGTTAATAACAGCCCCGCGTTGTCTTTATTCAACGTAGCTTTAAAGCTGTTCGCATAATCCAGACTTCGTTTTAAAATCTTTAAATTTAAAGTCTTTAACTTGTTTCCGGCCGGTCACGCGTTTTTGTTTGCTTTATTTTTACATAATAAGTCCTTATTTAAGACCTTCTTTAATTCGGCCTGGACCTGACACATTAAATAGTTCAATTTAATGAAAAACATCAAAAAATGCACCCAGTTGCAGCTGAAGCACTGACCCTACAGCTGCAAACATCTGTTCAAACATGATGATGTTTCAGTAAATCATCTTCCTTCTGTAGGTGTTTGATAAGCCAAATTTAAGATTAGAGTTCATAATTCTAAATTAAATGATCAGTTATGTTGTCTCTGGTGTAATTGGTGTCAGGGAGTGTCTTGTACTCAGATGCCATGTGTTTGTGAGAACTCCTGAGGGTCCTCCTCTGAGGGTCCTCCTCTGAAGGTCACCGGGGCCCTTCCTTCAGCAGAACCTATCCTCACACCGGACTGCGGCCTCAGGCCTGCGGCGGCGTGTTGCGTGTCAGGTACTCGGGTCTTTGACTCTTTGCGTTTGGTTTTTCAGGGTTTTCTGCAGCAGCTGCGGCAGGTCGCAGGCAGGATGTCGTCTGGACCTCGCGGTGCAGGAACCGGTCTCAAACTGCTGATCGGAGCTGGAGCGCTGGCATACGGCGTGAAGGAGGCCACCTACACAGGTAACCTGCTGCTGCACACCTGGACCTGCAGTCCTGTAAACCATCTGTCTGGATCTCAACGAGTTCACGCTTTGTGCACGTTTTATTTGTTAATAAAATGACTTTGTGTTCCTTTTAAAAGGCAGCAAGAACAGAATATAAACAACTAAAGCAGTAACAGATCTGATTTAAGGAGTTCTTAAATAAAAACCCTGAATTAACCAACATCTTCCTCACAGACCTCATATATTAACTAATAGATGAAGAATCCTCAGAGCGTCTGTAATAAAATAAATCGTCTTCAGGTCAGGTTGTGAGGGTGGCGGGTCGAACTTTTTCAGCTGGAGTTAATTGTTATAAATGTATTTAGTATCAGAACAGAAATTTAAAAGATTTCTTCTTCCTTTATAGCTCAAACTTTAGCTTCAGAATCTGTTTTTTATCTTGAATTATTTATTGTTTATGATTTATTTGTGGGGAAATGCTCGTCCCGTTTTCTGCTGCAGGTTTATATTTAAAGACGTGTTTTAAAAACCAAACAGATGAAAGCATTTATTGTTTCCTTTCAGTTAATTCAGTTTGTTTTTATTTAATAATAGTTCATACGTGTTTGATTCCAGTCCAGATAAATTTAAACTCAGTTCAGTTTATTAAAGGCAAACTGATTTGAGTTTAAATAAAAGTTACAAGAATCATTTTATAGGCTGTTAATTTTACCTTTTAAACAGCGTTAGAATAAAAAGGTTATTCTTAGTTTTTATGTGTGCAGAAAAACCCCAGAATGAGTTAAACTGTAAAGAGTGAGAGACAGAAACTAATTCCACAGACTGTTTGAATCTTAAGATTAAAAAAAAAAAACAGGACTTTATTTAAATAAAGCAGCAGCAGAAATGGAGGGAAGCAGCTGAAAGACGACCCGAGTCGTTCTGCGGCCTGACTCGTGTCTCCGTCTCTCCTGTGTTCAGTCGAAGGAGGACATCGAGCCGTGATCTTCAACAGGATCGGAGGGATGGAGATGAACACGGTGCTCGCTGAGGGACTGCACTTCAGGTGGGCTCACCTCTGTTACCACGGCAACAGCCTTCTCCTTTCAGCCTGAAAAGAGTTTGATGTCAGTCGGAGCCACGGCGATCGACCTCCCTCTCCAGCTCGTCCCGGGGGTCCGGTCCAGACCAGAGAGGACCTCTGGGTCTCCTCTCAGAACCAGGGAACCTCCAGGAGGCTTCCTGTCAGAAACAAAGTGTTGATGTTCTTGTGTTGTCGTCTGCAGGGTACCCTGGTTCCAGTACCCCATTATCTACGACATCCGGGCCCGACCCAGAAAGATCTCCTCCCTCACCGGGAGCAAAGGTCAGACGCCTTCAGCCGCTGACACGACACTAACAAGTTTAAACCTTAAACTGTGACCTAACATGTCTGGGTTTTAAACTAAATCTAGTTACTGAAGCCAACATTCAGACGGAACCATCAGAACCTCTCAGAACTTTAGTCAAAGTCCAAAGAAAACCCCTGAAAGTCTGCAGAACAGTTGATCCAAACCTCTTTAAGAGATTAAGAAACTCTGCATCATTGGAAGGAAAATATAAAACTCTGAGGTCCGGATTGGGAGGTTCTGCTCGGCGGCGGCTCACAGCTTCGTCTCCTGTCGCCCGCAGACCTTCAGATGGTGAACGTGACGCTGCGAGTTCTGTCCCGGCCGCTGGCGTCCAACCTGCCCATCCTCTACCAGCAGCTGGGGATGGACTACGACGAGCGCGTCCTGCCGTCCATCGTCAACGAGGTGCTGAAGAGCGTGGTGGCGAAGTTCAACGCCTCGCAGCTCATCACGCAGAGAGCTCAGGTAGGTGAGGAGACACGGGTCGACTGCAGGAAACTCTTAATTCAAATAAATGAGCCGCGAGCATCAATGTTTCTGAAAACGAACCTCCAGGAGGAGAAAAACAGTCAGAAAATAAAGTTTTTAAAGATGAAACTGATTTCATGGATATTTGATCACATCTAAGACGGATCTGGCTTCTTATTGCAGCTGTTCTTCTGGTCACCTTTTTCTGATTTAAATCTGAAAACAAAC
>NC_051449.1:60334-70767 GCF_001649575.2 Kryptolebias marmoratus | reverse complement strand
AGCTGAGGGAAAGAGAGGGAGCGGAGGGAAGGTGATGATCTGTAGGAGCTGAGGACGTGTCCCCCTCCTCCTGATCAGTCCTCCTGTCCTGCAGGTGTCTCTGCTGATCCGCAGGGAGCTGTTCGAGCGAGCCAAAGACTTCAACATCATCCTGGACGACGTGGCCATCACCGAGCTCAGCTTCAGCCGCGAGTACACGGCCGCCGTGGAGGCCAAGCAAGTCGGTGAGTGGACAGGAAGTGGCGGTCGATAACCGCAGCAGTCCTACCCCGACCACAGGCCGTCTGTTTGTGTTCCACCTTTTCTGACAGGTTTCCTTTTGTTTGACATTCCACCTTAAGAGAAACATCTGTTCTGTTCTGTTTCTACTATTCCTCCATCAAACGCTGTAAAATCTGTGTTTTTGATGCTTCATCATGAAATGATTCTTTAGGGTTTTATAAAACCAGCAGATATTCCTCCTTCCTTCAGAATATTTCGGCTGATTTCGGCTCCATCTTTAGCTCCTCTCCTCCTGTCGCCTCTCGTCTCGCAGCTTTTAGCCTCCGTCTGTTTTCAGGAGGAGAAGAAGAAGAACGTCCACCGTCGTTCTCCTCCGACTCTGTTTACATCCAGGGATTATTATGATGTGTCCGGATGTAAACAAACGGCTCTGATTGTTGGCAACAGAACCTGACGGCTGAGTTTCTTCCAGATGAAGCTGAGACGTTCGGTGGATTTAGAGCTCATTTTCATCAAAGATGAAACAGAAAGAACTCATCTGACAGATCCTCATTCATTTATTTTCTTAACATTTTGTATTAACTTGTTCTTCTTCAGTATTTCCTGTCCTGTTTGTTTATTTATTTGTATAATTCTGTCTTCCTGTCGGCTGCAGCTCAGTTGAAGAGCGGTGAAAACGTTTTTGTTGGCGCTGAGCGCGGGAACGTCTCACGTTGGTATGTTTGTGTCGTTCCTCCCCAGCCCAGCAGGAGGCGCAGCGAGCTCAGTTTTACGTCGAGAAGGCCAAACAGGAGCAGAGACAGAAAATCATCCAGGCTGAAGGAGAAGCTCAGGCTGCCAAGATGGTGAGTTTGAATGTCAGAAGATTAATTTATGTTTAAACAGACGAATGTTTGGATGTCTCAGTTTAACTCGTTAAATCCTTTAAATGTGTTGAAGAGTTTATTTAAATGTTTATTTAAAGTCTGTGAAGTTGGGTGAGTTTCATTAAGTTCGCCTCATTAAGCCGTCTCACCTGAGCCTCACCTCGGCCTGCAGCTTTGATCCTGGCGGTTCTGCTCGGGCGACCCGGCCTGGGCCCGCTCCGCCCCGCAGGTAGACATTTTCTGACTGTTTGTGTTTGTGTGTCAGCTGGGCGAGGCGGTGACGAAAAACCCAGGTTACCTGAAACTCAGGAAGATCCGGGCGGCGCAGAACATCGCCAAGACGGTGAGAGAACTGCGGCGGTTCCTCCGGGTTCCTCCGCAGAACGTCCACAGCTCGAGTTTAAACATGAAACAAGTCAGATAATCAGGATTCAAACAGCTGCTTCTGTTGTTTCATCAGATTATTTCTCTCCAGCGTCTGAATGTTTCAGCTTCTCTGTTTGAGCAGGTTTTAGTTCTGGTTCTGGATCGCTGCACAGATCTCAGGGGTTCTGGTTCTGTCTGTCGGGCCTGTCTGTGTTTCACTAAAACAACAACTAAAGATGTTCAAACAGCTGATGCAGATAAATTCACTGATGTGTTTAAAATCTTTGGACTTTTGTCCCGAGAACCTTTAGAACCATCAGTTTCCTCCTGAAGGATGTTTCTATGGATCATTTTAATCAAACTCCTGATTCATTCAGAGCAGAAACATCCCATAATGTCACTGAAACTCCGGGACAAACAGAGACGAGTTGATTGGATTTTTCTGGTAAATAAAAGCTGCTGCTTCAATTTCATGACGGGAGCTTATTAGAATAATTATAAGAATAAAAATAAATCTGTGCAGCACAGATTTACTGTGAAGGTCATAAAATGTTTTCTAAGAAGATAAAATCAGATTTAACTGTAAAAGAACCTGCAGTTTGCCTGAAAGCAACAATAAGATCAGCTGAAAGGAAACTAATTGGCGGCTGAACGAGTCGTCGGCTCTCAGGTCGAATCCTTCAGAGCTGCAATTATCATATTTATCCTGGGTGGAACTGGATTTCAAACCTGTTTAAACTGTTTAGACTCGTTCTGTTTCTTCCAGGGTCGAGGGAGGCCAGCGAACGCTTCAAACCACAGTTTAGGTTTTTCTGTGTTTGCTGTGAAGTTAAAGTGTTTTTATGGAACAGGAAGAAATAAACTCGGAGGAAAGACTTGAAATGTTAGTTTGAGACGTTCAGCTGTGAAAATAAGACCTGACTGCAGATAAATGTTCTTTAATGATCCTGCAGCAGCGTCTTCATGTTCTGTAAACGGCTTAAAGTCCTTAAAGTTTAGTTTTGATGAGCTGCAGGTGATAAAAACATCCACCAGGTGGCGACAGACGAACACAAATCAGGAAAGGTGACAGTTTAACTAAAGGGTCTCTGCTGTGACCTTTGACCTTCAGTAATCAGTCAGATTGTTTAAAAACTGATGTTTTTTAAATATGAAGGTTAGAAAATGAAAATAATCATCTGTAGAGTTAAAACCGTCAGAATGATCCACCTGGTTTTATTACAGAGGAAGGAAGTGTTTTATTTTATTTTAGGTCAGATACAAACTTTATTTAAACAACCTGAAAACCTGGAAAGTTTCTCTTTTTAACTTTTTGTTTTTGTAGAAAAACTGAATCATTAATTCTGTTCACAGTCAGGTGGAAATTTATTCAGATTATGTATAAATATAAAAATAAAGTTATGTTACTGAAGCAGGTCGTTCAAGCTGGACCTGAGTGGCTGTTTGTCCGACCGCTGCAGAGACGCCATCAGAACGCCGCCGCGGGCCGACCGCAGTCAGTCCGTTCTGATGGTGTTAACGCCCTGACTGGTCGGCCCGCGGCGGTGAACCGGCCCAGACCTGTCGCAGACCCGTCTTTGTGTCCAGCTGTGTCTCATCCTGTCTTCTCCTGCAGATGGCGCAGTCCCAGAACAAGGTGTACCTGAACGCTGACAGCCTGGTGCTCAACCTGCAGGACAAAGACAACTTCAAGTGAGTTCCTGTTCCACACCTGAGCTTCCTGTGGAGCTTCCTGTTCCACATCTGAGCTTCCTGTTCCACATCTGAGCTTCCTGTGGAGCTTCCTGTTCCACACCTGAGCTTCCTGTGGAGCTTCCTGTTCCACATCTGAGCTTCCTGTTCCACACCTGAGCTTCCTGTGGAGCTTCCTGTTCCACATCTGAGCTTCCTGTTCCACACCTGAGCTTCCTGTGGAGTTTCCTGTTCCACACCTGAGCTTCCTGTGTTGTTTAAAAGCCCAAATGTTCTGTTAGCATCATGTTATCTCATATTTCTGATAAATGAATCCTTTAATGGCAGCAGGTCAGGGAGTGACAGGAGACACCTCTTGGCTCCACTCTGACCTTCATGTTTCTATCAGAATAAACATTTAATTAAGTATTAACAGTTTCTCTTCAGTCGGTTTCAGCTGCAGGTGTTTGAAACGAGTCAGGAGCTCCGGATTCTCTAAGAACAAACAGTCAGAGGTTTGTTGTTAGAACCCGTCCATCAGGCAGGAAACGGGTTGGACTCGGAGTTATTCCTGCTGAGTCATGGTTCAGAAAACAGCTTGGCTCTGGTCCAAGATGGCCGCCACAGCTAACTAAACTTGTCTGTTGCGATAGTAGCTGGGAGTCATCCTGAGGATAAATATTAAACTTATTTAGGTTTTATTTCTCAGAACGATAGTTTGAAGTTTGAAGGAGCCATTTTTGTGTAGGCTGGCGTCAGCTAGCTGCGGTGGCCATCTTGGATCAGGGGGACGGTTCATGGAATATTTTGCTAACAGACAGGCAGGTGATTACAGTTAAACAGGTTACTGGGCCGATGCTAACGGTTTCCCTCCGCTCCCAGTCTTTGTGCTAAGCTAAGGCAGAACCTCAGTTCTGTTTGGTTCTAATGGAGGAGAACGTTTGTTTGTTTGTTTGTTTGTAAATAAACTGAAACAAGATCAAAGAAATGTTTTTAGTCCACATGAAGTCAAACTTGGTGTTCTTTGTGTTTCAGTCTGCTGTTGTCCAAGAAGTAAGAAGGTTCCTCCTGCCCGGTTCTCATCATTCCTCCTCCTTCGGGTTCCTCCCATCAGAACCGGACCTGTGAAGGAGGAGTTCCTCTCCGGAGGAACCCGAAGCTTTTTGTTCCACGTGGAACTTCCTCTTCAATCCAGGAAGAGGAACACGTCTGGTGGACTGTCTTCTCTCTGAGGACGCGTCTTCTCTCTGAGGACGCGTCTTCTCTCTGAGGACGTGTCCTCATCTGTTCCTGAACGACTGGAACTTTTTTAAACACAGCAGCTGCAGCGGATCGGAGTCCTGAGGTCTATGTCCCCACAGGTGTCCCCTGTCCCCACAGGTGTCCCCAGTCTCATTAAGCTGTCCACTCCAGCGGGACAGGTGAGTGTCCCAGGTGTAAATAAGGACCGGGTCGACTCTGCAGCATTTTCTGTGTTTTCTAAAAGTTCTTCAGTTTGTTTGTGGAACCATCGCAGGTTCTGTTTGTGTGACATCATCATTAAAGTTCTAATTATTGAGCTTCGTCTGTGTTCTTTACAGACTGAACTGAAACACTTTAGAGGGCTGTCAGAACATCATTACGTTAGAACCTCAGAACCTCAGACCCTCAGAACCTGAACCTGTGTTCTGCTGCAGTGATGAATCAGATCTGGATGATTGGTTTTGTTCGTCTTCATCCTGGATCTGATCTGTTTTCATGACTCTCAGCTACGACCTCACTTCAACCCGTTCCTGTCTGTATGGCTTTGATTGGCCGTGGCGGCCATCTTGAACTGCACTGGCTCCTGGAGTGGATCAGTAGCAGACGTTCGTCCAATAATTACTTTCTGGGGGTTTTATTAAAATCTGTCCAAAGGTTTGAGGGATATTTTGCTAACAGACACTTGCTAACAGTTTCCCTTTGCTCCCAGTGTTTGTGCTAAGCTGAGCTAACATCAGTTAAACCTTCGGCTGTTTTTACAGAACAGCTGACCTCAGCTTCTGTAGGAGAACTCCTGCAGAGCTCAGATTACTTCTGTTCTCCAGACAAACCAGAGTCCGGTTCCTTTCTAACGTTCTGACGTTCTCTCAGGGGAAACGTGTGGAACCTGAAAATGGACCGGAACAAACCAGTGACGGTTCAGCCCGTTCCACACCGAGCAGAACCTCAGGTTGTTTGTGTCTGAGGCTCTCTGTCGTCACTGACACCATCTACAGCACCCAGCCTCAGAACCGGGCCGGGCCCAGAACCCAGCCGCAGGCAGGGGGAGGAACACAAAACATGTTTTAATCTGCGAGTTTCAGCCTCTTCAGCTGAAGATTTAAGGCCTGAATCTGTGCCCAGAGCCCCCCCGCCTCTTCCTCCTCCTCCTCTTCCTCTCCTTCCTGTGAAGGGTCAGAACAACAAGAGCAGAGGGAGACAAGATGGCTGCCGAGTTATTTATAACCCGAGAGGAGAGGCTGCAGAGGAGGAGGAGCTGCTGCAAACAGCCGGGGAGGAGGAGGGCACCATTGTGTGAGCTGCCCTCCATGTTGACGAAGAGGAGGAGGAAGAGGAGGAGGAGGGCAGATTTACAGCTCAGAGGGGATTTTTGTATTCAGGGAGAGGGAGGGGGAGGGGTGAGTATTCATGCAGGGGGCGGGGACATGGAGGCGGCCTCTGATTGGCTGCCGCCCCCTCACACCCGGCCGACCAATCAGAGACCTCGGAGCGGTTTGAAAGACGCCAGAGAGGAAGAGGAGGGTCTGAAGGAGGAAGATGATGGATGAGCTGCTGGAGTTAAAGTGCAGCGGCTGCAGTTTGTTAAAGAACAAACATTTGTTTCATTTTAATCCTTTTAACAGAGCAGGAAACCTGTTTTTATCTCTGCGGCAGCCGAGCTGTTAGCTAGCTGTGGCGGCCATCTTGTTTCCTGTCTTTATTCTGATTTATTCAGCCATCAATCATCGTTTTAATGATTTATCAGGAAAATGGGACCCGTTGGTGGCCTCCAGTGGCCGCTGGAGGAACTGCAGCTGAAACATTTTTACTTTAAATAAACATTCAAGCTTTTAATAAACCTTTAATTTTAGACACGAGCTGAAGAACCGAATCAGAAACCGGAAACAGGAAGTGTCAGCCCGTCTCTGTCCTTCCTGTCGTGTCTCGTGCTGCTGCAGTGACCTCGTTCTTCATCTCTCCTCCACCTCATCATCCTCCTCTTCATCAGCGCCTTTCATCTTCCTCCCGCTCCTCGCGATCTGCAGCACGTTTGCAAATTCTGCTGTTCGGAACCAGCAAAACAAACGGGGAGGGGGGGCGGATCACGTGATCCCCGCTGACTCCGCCTCCTCCCCCCGGAGCACAAACAAGGACGGATTACGGCTCATCTGCTCCGTCGCCATGGAAACACTGACCTCACATTGTGGTGACCGGGGACCTGGGCCGGTTGCCATGGCGACGGGCTGCTGCCGGTGCGGTTCGGTTGCCAGGGCGGGGTGGGCGGATTTATTTTCGATCCGAGCAGCAGAGGGAGACAGACTGACTGAAGGAGGACCTGTCTTCATTCAGTCCACAGTCCAGCTGGTCCAGATCTGTCCTCCAAACACGACGTGTCCAAAGGTGTCCAACAGCACAGAGGTCGTCCTCCTCACAGTCTGTGGACAGCTCAGTGTCCCTGGGTCTGCCCGGAGGGAGGACCCTGGACAACCTCCAGAGGGAGGCGTCCACGATGTCCCCCCCACCTGAGCCAAGCTCCTCACCTGATCTCTGAGGCTGCAGGTTCTGGTTCTGATCCAGACGTCACCAGGGACCATAAACCCAGAGCGTCACTGCAGGGACGGTGGGGTGTCCACAGAGCGTGAAGGAGAGTCGCTTTCCCAGAGGCCTTTCCTGTCCCCACCAGCTGGTGTCTCCGTCCTCAGAGGACGCCTGCTTCACATTTTTACAGAATCTAGAAAAACTAAAAGTATTAATAGATTTAAAAACGTTGTTTTCTGTGAGGAGGTCTGATCCCAACACCTGTCCGGCTCGAGGTGACGTCCAACAAAAAAAGACGTCTCTTCAGGACGTCCACATCTGACCCATAACCAGAAGACGAGTTTCAGCTTCCTGTCTGGTTCCTGATCAGCATTACTTTCATTGCTGGGACAGAGCCGTCCTGTCTTTGCTCTGCCGGGCCGATCCCGAGGTTTGGATCAGAACCAGGTCCTGGTTCAGAGATCAGCTGAGGGAGGGGGGCCGTCACTGCTCCTCCTCATCGAAAGGAGTCAGCCGAGGTGTTTCAGGCTCCTGGGATCATCCTGGAATCATCCTGGGATCATCCTGGGACCATCCTGGAATCATCCTGGGATCATCCTGGGACCATCCTGGAATCATCCTGGGACCATCCTGGGATCATCCTGGGAACATCCTGGGAACATCCTGGAATCATCCTGGGAACATCCTGGGATCATCCTGGGATCATCCTGGGCTCTGCAGAGTCTCTAAGGCCTGATTAAAGATGGCTGAAGGAGCCTCACCCTCTGATGAAGACGGCGCTCCGTGGACTGAGGCCGGTTCTGAAGCCCAAACCAAAGGACGCCTCAGGATGGAAAATCCTGGAACACCTCAATGATTCAGACTTTTGTTTATTTAACTAATGACTTCATGATAAACATACATCAAACTCAGCCGACCAATCAGAGCAGACCAAGCTGTGTGAACGGGGCCTTAAAGGGACAGTCCTGAACCTGGAACCTGATCCTAACCGGTTCAGGACCTGGGTTTTTATTCTACGTCAGGTGAAGAACAGAAGGTGTTCTTACTTACAGAATGCCTTGATTTGGGAGGTTTTACCATCATAAAACAGATTTTATTTTCCTTTGAACTGCTCAGAACACTGACCCCAGTCACCAACAGGAGCCTGGAGAAGGGGTTAAAGGTCACAGGACTCTGCTGGGACCCGTCCTTCTGTCCCCTCAGAGCTCTGCTGATGTGTTCGAGCTCATTAACCGGCTCCTCGTTAGCGCTCCCGGTCCTCGGGGACCAACCCGGGCCCCGGGTCCCAGTTCAGGGACCGCAGCCTCCTCTGTCTTGGTTGTTTTACCCGCCCAGATTCTCAGATACTGACGCAGGATTTCCTGCAGCCGTGGAGGTTCCTGCCTCGGGTTCTGTCTGAACTGGAACCGAGCTGGTTCCGTTTCTGGGTTTATCTCCTGTCTGATTTCCTGTTTTTGTGTTGTACTCGGGTCAGCCGTCTGAACGGAAGCCAAGGTCAGCAGCTCTGGGCCGAACAGAGACCGAATCGGACCCGAACCTGGGTCTGGGTCTCAGGCCTCCTCTGACACGAGACACGTTCTCGTTAAACATTAATGATGCCTTTCTGTTCCTGTTCCTGAAACATCAGACAGGAAGCAGAGGAGACCTGACCTCTGAGCCGCCGGGCCGGGCCGGGCCAGAATCCAGAACAAGAACCAAACCTGAAACACGGCCTCCCAGGAGACGAAACGCTGCTTTAGGTCTGATTCTTCCAGATTCCTCAGAACCTCGGGTTCTCCGGAGCTGCTCCGTTCTGCAGGATTTCCCTCAATGTTCTCGGATGTCCCGACACGTCGGAGACGGGGAGGAGGTCGATCGGGTCGATCGGGTCGATCGGGTCCAGCTTCTCTGCTCAAACCAACACTTTAACCCTTTCAGGCAGTTAAATTTAAACTATCAGCTGTTTTCTAAAGTAATTCCAGTTTCTGTGACATCATCACAAAGAGTTCACTCGTGAGGATGAAGAGAAACTCTGAGGTTGTGGATAAATTAAAAACCACAGCAGCTGCAGGACATTAAATCTCTGCTCCGAAGTTTGCCTTAAAGTCAGAACATCCATAAAACCAGGAGGACAAAGTCCTGAGACCAGAGTCCTCCATCGATCCTCTGACCCGCTGCAGCCTGTTTGTTCTGTCTGTCCCTGAAACCTGGATCTGACCTGCAAACAGCCCCCCAGATCTGAGCCTGGACCCGCAGACCAGACCAGCAGGTTCAGAGACCAGCAGGTCCTCACAGAGACCAACAGGTCCAGAGACCAGCAGGTCTAGAGACCAGCCCCCCCCTAAAGATGTCCAGTGTGACCTTTGACCTCAACCCCAGAGGACCCTCAGAGACAGGATTATAGGTCTGAATGCTTATCGCCCGCCGCCTTCCTCTGATGAGAACTAATCCGTCGTTGGGATTAAAATGGCCTCTCAGCTACTCCCACTCCACGCTTCAGGTCACCGTCAGTAAAACTGTCTGTTTGCTGCGGCAGCCATCTTGAATCAGGTGGACAGCGTTGGGCTGGCAGCCTTCATGTTTCTCTGTTTAAACTCTGTTTTCTTGTTGCTGCTGAGCCGACGGCTGCGGCTCGGCTGTGAAACATGAAACCGTCCCGCGAGCGTTTTTCTGCTTTCTGCTGAAAAACAGGAAGTGATGCGTGTTTCAGGGCCTGCAGGCCGCTTCCTCATTCCTCCTGTTCCCCCTTCTTAAATATTTGTTTTCATGCAGAGCGAGCGGCGCTCACACGCAGGAGAACACGGATCCAGATCTGTGCTTTTATCAGGACAGTCAGGAGAAATGAGCTTCTGAGGAGAGAAGCTGATCTCTAATGATTTACACTTTCAGAGAGGGACAAAAACTGATCGTACTTCCTGTTTGTTCCTAAAGACAGAAACTGACGATGGAAACAAATGAGACAAAGTGAAAGGCATTGTGGGTAAATTCTGAGTAACTGTTGGTTACAGAGGAACTAAAAGTCAGACTTCCTCAGTTTTAACCAGACGTCAGTTTCTTAAATAAAATTTAATCATTTAAAGAAACATAAAAAACTAATTTCTCTTTGTTTTAGTTTTGATGCTGAATTTAAAAGCAGAAACTAAAAACATCTAAATATATGTAATTAATGCATTTTTATTTAACTGAAACATCACTTTGTTTTCTTTGTGTAATTCTTTAAATAATAAATAACAGTTTCATTTATAATGTAGGTTTAAAGATGTTTCAGTAACTTCAAACAGAAAGTATCTGACCTTTGACCTTTATAACAAAACAGTAAAAAAATGTTTTTAAAAAATCAAAAACTGTTAAAGTCAGAGAGTTAAAGATGGAGGAAAAACAGGAATAAAATCCCTAAAATCTACATTAAAAATAAAATATTATCCTGAGGAGGCAGATGGATGGATGAAACAAACTCATCCAGAATTTTCTTCAGAGCTGAATTTCTGTTGTTTATTTAGGAAATTGAATTTATTTTGTGTTCCTGTTTCTCAGGACTCATCTCTCCTCCTCCTCCTCCTCCTCCTCCCC
>NC_051449.1:55376-60234 GCF_001649575.2 Kryptolebias marmoratus | reverse complement strand
ATAACCTGAGCTAGAATAACCTGAGCTAAGATAACCTGAGCTAAGATAACCTGAGCTAAAATAACCTGAGCTAAAATAATCTAAGCTAGAATAACCTGAGCTAAAATAACCTGAGTTAAAATAATCTAAACTAGAATAACCTGAGCTAAGATAATCTAAGCTAAACTAAGCTAAAATAAACTAAGCTGAGAGCTGCGAGGAGTAATCGTGTCTCCAGCTGTTCTTTAAAATAAGAACCTGAAGCTGAACTGACTCCTTCAGCTGATTCAGCCACTTTCAGCTGATAAATGAAACAGATTCAGCTTCATCAGGAGCAGCTGAGGGTCAGAGAAGCTAAAGAGAAAGTTATTATTTCAGCTGCTTTTTGTCTCTTAAATGAACAAACTTTCTGCTAAAAGGCTGAGAGCTGAAATCAGCTGGAATCAGCTGAATCTGAGGCGTTAAAGAAGCAGAAGTTTTAGCATGGCAGCTGTGAATTACAGGGGTAGCTAAAAGCTAAAGGCTAGCTGAAAGCAGCAGCTGGATCCTCTCATCACATCAGGTTCCTCTTCCTGTTCGGGGAACCTTTAACTTCAGAACAAAGCTGCCATTTTGTGTCCGGCTGAACTGGATCCGGATCCGGATCCAGTTCCTGTTGCTGCTCCGCTCCGGGTTTTCCTTCCTCCCGGCCTCCATCAGGCCGCCATTTCAGGATCTGCAGAGGCCTCCTTCCTCTCCTCCTCCTCCTCCTCCTCCTCCTCCTGCTGCTCCATCATGGCAGAACAAAAGCAGCTCTGCCTTTGTTCCCAGTTACTGCAGGAGAACATCAGGAGAACATCTGTCCTCCTGTTTGACCTTCAGCTGAGGACAGAAGATGGTTCTACATCCAGAGAACTTCGGTAAACTTCCTGTTCTGATCCAGAACCTCACATTTTACAGCGGGGGGGCTTTATGGCCCGGAAACGCCTTTAACCCCCCTCTCACACACACACACACAGACAGGCCGCCGACATCAAAGCAGCCTTTGATCTCGGCCTCCATGCTGTAGTTCTGTGGACCTCCAGGCAGAAGAGCGCCGCCTGCAGGCCGCAGCAGGGATTACAGCCTGATCACATTTAATCTCATCAACTCTTTAATGTTTTTAATACTCAGTATTAACTAAAACTGCATGTTTTATCTTTATTTTGTTAGTTAATCTGTGCCAGTACTTGTTTTTCTGTATTTTATTAATTATAATCAGGTTGTGATTTTAGCAACAAGACAAAATGTTTTACATCATAAAACAACAGTTTCCTCTGCATGTCCTGTGCCTTCATCAATAATCATCAATAATTATCAATAACCATCAATAACCTTCAGACATGTCGGTCATTGTTCCGTTTCTCGCGGTTCTAAAAGAACTCTATCGGCTGTTTTTAGCTTTGATTTGCAGTTTTCTGGAGGAGCTAAAAGCTGCTTCTCCATCTTTGCTTCTGGTTCTGTTTTACCTTCTAACTCCTGTAGACTTTCTGTTACTTCGGCTGTTTGTCCATCAAAACCTTCGTCTCTTCAGCTGATGTCGGCTGGAACTTTTGGTGTTTGTAACTTTTATACTTTTTAAAATATTTAACTTTATTTACAGATATTTCCCCCCAGAAACACAGAGATCTCCTCAGCTGCTGGTTCGGCTGCTTTTAGCTTCTAGCTTCTAGCTTCTAGCTTTTAGCTTCTGGCTTCTAGCTAGTTCACCTTTTCCTGTCAGCAGAGATCCTTCGTTTGGACGCTCAGAGACAAGGAGACAGCTGAGGAGGACCATCTGGAGGAGGACACTGAGGAGGAGGACCATCTGGACAGGTCCAGAAAGTGTCCCACTGGGAGGAGTCAGAATCTAACTGGCTGTAAAAGTTGGCAGCAGGTTGCAAAAAGCTTTCATGTCTTTAAAACGTATCAGAAAGACGTCCTACAGGACGTCTTTTCATGAGAGGACAGCAGAATGTCCTCAGGACTGCAGGACATCTTGAGGACATCCTGCTGTCCTCTCATGTCCAAAGAAGTGAAAGGACAGATTTAGTCCAACAGTTAAATGAATTTTCACAGAAATAATTTGATGATTTAAACAGATTTTATGTTGTCTGTGTTTAAATTTAATCTTTTTATTTTTTTAGTTTAAAAGCTGAGTTTGTGTGAATCCAGCCTAGTTAAGGCGGTATGACGTCTCTGTTCTGTTCTGCATCATTTCCACCTTAAATCCAGCCTGATGGCAGCAGGGATTTAAGGCGGCGTGACTTCAGTTCAGGCTGGATCAGACACTGAGGTTCCTCAGAGGATAGACCTCGTTAAGGTCTATCCTCTGAGGATAAACCTTCATTAGGGTTCATTCTCTGAGGATGAACCCTAACAAAGGTTTATCCTCAGAGGATGAACCCTAACGAGGTCCTCAGGTCTGTTTCTTCAGTCCAGATGTTGACGGAGCGACAGCAGCAGGAAGAAAAAGAAGAAAAGATAAATAAATGATGGAGGTTTATCCTCTGGGGATCATGAATCTTTTTACTGAACAAAGATGGAAACTTCATCAACAGATTGGTTTTTGTCAGCAGAAGAAATAATCTGAGATTATCTGAACACTGTTTGACCTCTGGGTGTTGTTGTCTCTGAGGTCAAAGTTCACAGCGTGGTGCGTTCACTGACCCTCAGACACCGGAGTTCTCCTCCGTCGCCTCGGAGCCAAAACTCAAATTAAATTATTATAAAACAGAAAAGTTTTTATCTGTGAGTCAGAAACTCTGAGTCTGATTTAATACAGAAAATAGGAACAAATATAAAAATTAAACTTTATAATAATTATTATTATTAATACATTTTTAAATCATTCAAAGTTTCAACATAATATTTAAATCTGATATTTTTAAGTCTTCTTCCTAAAAAGAATTAAGTTATAAAATTTGTATCTAAAAAAACTGAACTGAATAAAATTTAATTATTAAAACATTTTATTGATATTAGGAAATTATTTTAATAGATTTTAAGCATGACAGTTTTTCATTTGATTACGTTATTTTTAAGCCTTTTTATTCCCAAAGTGTTAAAAAATATATAATAATAATAATAATAATAATAACTGGCTGCTGTTCTGCTGCTGACCACCAGAGGGCAGCAGACTCAAGGGATTTTATTTATTTATTTATTTATTTTGTTGTGTTTTCCTAAATAAACTTGTTGAAAATATTTAACTGCAGGAAAATTTGCATTAGGTAGGTAGATACATTTATTTATATAGCACTTTTCAGCACAAGGCGACTCAAAGTGCATTAAATGACTGAAGTTATGAAAAATATATTAAAACTTGATCAAAGAACCATTCTTACAAAGAAAAGTTTTATTTTAAAGTAATTTAAACTAAAAGTTCTGAGATCTATTTTATTTAATCTTTTTATCTAAAAAACAGCCTGCAGTTAATAACTTATATATAAAAATATATAAATATTATAAAACCATATTTTATTTTTATTCTCTAAAACAGTGATTCCCAACCCTGGTCCTGGAGGAACACTATTACATGTTTTAGTTGTTTCCCTGCTTTGATTAACAGACTTCTTCAGAACTTGAAGACCTGCTGAAGAGAGGAGAAACAATGAAAACATGCAGGATCCGGGTTGGGAACCTCTGCTCTAAAACATCAGATAAAGGAACATGTAGTCAGGGTAAAATCACGCCTTTGCTGCTCCAGATGCAGAATCATTGGTAAGAATGGCTGTCAATCATATAATGCATTCAGCCAATCACTGTGTCTGGAGTGGCTGTATAGGCCTGCTCCACCTTTCCTCAGTCAGGTGTGAGGGGGACAGCTGGAGACACAGGTGAGCTTGTCATGCACTGAACTAAAACAGGAATTGGTCAGGTGACCTTTTAGGGTTTAAAGATGGCGAGCTTCTGATCAAACCTTAAACGTTTCCATGCTGGTCCGGTAGGAAGTTTCCCAACCAGAAGCCCTGGATTAACAGTGAGGTACTGAAAATGCTACGAGCCCGCTCTGTTGCATTCAGATCTGGCAATGAGGCTGAGCTCAAAGCTGCACAGTACAGACTGGACAAGGCCATAAGATCAGCCAAGAGACAGTACAGAGAGAAGACAGAGGCATTCTACTCCACTGCTGACCCCAGGCAAATGTGGGAATGTCTGGACCAAATAACAAACTTCAGGTCCAGGCCCAACACCACCATCAGCTCCTCAGACAGCCTTCCGGATGACCTCAATGCATTCTACGCACGCTTTGAGGATTCTACCCCCACCAGCACCACCACAGAGCACATACACACCTCAACTACTCAACACCCCTCCCCCCCACCAGTCATCTCATCAGCCCAGGTACACAAAGCTCTGAAGAGGATCAACCCCCGCAAAGCTGCAGGACCTGACAACATTCCTGGGCGGGCCCTCAGAGCATGTGCTGACGAACTGGTAGAAGTTTTCACCTCCATCTTCAACACTTCTCTAAGACAATGTACCGTTCCCACATGCTACAAGACCACCACCATTGTTCCCCTACCCAAGAAGAACCCCCCATCCTGCCTGAATGACTACAGACCAGTAGCTCTCACTTCAATCATTATGAAGTGCTTTGAGAGAGTGGTGCTGTCTCACATTCAGAGCAGTATACCGGACACTACAGACCCCCTTGCAATATGCCTACAGGGCCAACAGGTCCACCTCAGACATCATCGCCACTGCCCTTCATGTCTCCCTCTCCCACTTGGAAAATAAAGATTCCTACGTCAGGATACTTTTCATTGACTACAGCTCCGCTTTCAACACGGTCATCCCACACAAACTCACCCACAAATTGTCATCTCTCGGGCTACATCCCTCCATCTGTGACTGGCTCTTGAACTTCCTGACTGGC
>NC_051449.1:50497-53376 GCF_001649575.2 Kryptolebias marmoratus | reverse complement strand
GGACCAGGACCTGAACCAGGACCTGAACCAGGACCAGGACCAGGATCCGGACCCGGTTTCCTCTCTGATCTTTGGTGTCCTGCAGGTCCAGGACTGCAGGTTGTGGGTCCAGCAGCTGCCAGCAGGGGGCGCCAGAGACCAGAAGATGACCCCAGGAACCCTGAAGAGAGACACTGGAAGTCCCGCAGGTCAAAGGTCAGCAGATGTTTTATTAGAGGAGGTTCCTGAGCTGTCCCCTAAAAACTTATGTTTATTTAAAGAATAGTTTTTAGTTTCACCTCATCTGAAGCAGAAAAATAATTTTTTATTTGTTAAAGTGTTTGAGTCACAGAAACACTGAATGAATCTGATTAAATGTTTTATTTCAGGAAACATGAAAGAAATTTAATGTTCTGAAGGTTTTATTTCTTTCCTGAGTTTTAATCAAACAGAAACTTTCTGATCTGATTGATTGATTGATTCAAACCTGGTCTCATAAATCAGACATCTTCTCTCAGGAACAAACGGTTTCAGTCAGCAGAAGTTCTCACACATTCTCTGGAGGAACTCAAAGCCTAGTTCTCCATGTTCTCCTCAGGTCCACCTGGTTCTCCTCAGGTTCTCCAGGTTCTCCTCGGGTTCTGAAGTTCTTTCAGAGTTTTGAGTTTGTCTCAGTTCTCGTTCTTCAGAGAAAAGATGGATAAAAAGAACAAGAACTTCCTGCAAAAATAAATATTCTTATTTTAAAACAATTTAACTTCCCAACATCAGAAGGACACACACAGAGACACACACAGACACACACAGACAGACACAGACAGACACACACACAGACAGACACAGACAGACACACACACAGACACACACTCAGACGTCCTCAGCTGCAGCTCCATTAGACGTGTTTAATTATTGATCTCAGCAGAGTCCTGATGGACACACAGTTATGTTCTGATGTCATCGGTGTGTGTGTGTCTGTGTGTGTGTGTGCGTGTCTGTGAGGCCACACTGAGCACGCTCAGTCAGCCTCAGTTTGACCTCCAGAAACACGACTTCAGCTGAGATCCAGGTCAGATCTCACTGACCCGACAGAACCCGGCAGAACCTGACAGAACCTGACAGAACCTGACAGAACCGACAGAACCGACAGAACCGACAGAACCGACAGAACGTGACTCTGCTGACAGAACCAAACTTTAGATCCTGACGAGGAGCAGAGTTCATCGGAGCCGAACCTCAACAGGAAGTTCAGTTCAGCCTCTTCCTGTTTCAGACACACAGCGTGGTCCTTGAACCTGGACTCTTATTTTGAAGGGTTCCAGATGTTTTCTGCGAGCAGCTGGTTTCAGGAAACTCTGCAGGAATGAAAGAACTCCAGCTGAAACAGAAGCAGAGAAGAAGAAGAGGAGGAGGAGGAACTCACCTGAGCAGCTGCTCCTGGACGACAAACAGAAGGTTCCTAACCAAAGAGCCCTGTGGTTCTGTGGTCCCTGAATGCACCGTCAGCTGCAGCCTGCAGGCTTCGGCTCACGTGCACGGAGGAGTTTCTGCTGCTCCACAGTCCGTCAGTAATTGCTCAGAGAAGGCAGCATTATCTTTGCTCCGGGCCTTTCAGACGGAGATAAAGGCTCGTTGTGTCTCCAGGCCCAACGGGAAGCTGAGGACAGCAGCTGGACGTTTGTCTCTGACGCTCAGACGTGTCTTTAAATGTCCCCGTTCGGCTGAGGCCTGATGGGAAACGTAGTGCTGCTCAGGGATCAAACAGAAAACCTTTAATTCCTGCAGATGGACGATAGTGCCGTTTACAGACGACACTGAACTCATCGTGTGGAGGAAGAGGAGGAAGAGGAGGAGGAAGGAGAGGAAGAGGAGGAAGAGGAGGAAGGAGAGGAAGGGGAGGAAGGAGAGGAAGAGGAGGAAGGAGAGGAAGGGGAGGAAGGAGAGGAAGAGGAGGAAGGAGAGGAAGGGGAGGAAGGGGAGGAAGGAGAGGAAGAGGAGGAAGAGGAGGAAGAGGAGCTCTTATTTTGCTCTGATTTCCTCCGGATCCAAACGACTTCCATCAAGTCTCTGTTGGAACAAAATGTTAAGAAAACAACAAACAACAGGTTTTTCCTCCTGGAGCCTCCAGATGTTCAGTTTTCTTGTTAAAACTTTAAAAAGTTAATAATAATAAAAACATTAAAGTTTCTCCTGAACTAAATCAGACTTTTAGTTTGAAATATTTTCCCTCCTGAAGTTTTCCAGATAAATTTATATGTAACTCTGAAACGAGGGTCTGCGCTCAACGTAAACAAAACTCTGATCTGCAGATTTGACTCATTAAAACCAGAGCAGTACAGAAAACCTGTCTGACCTTTGACCCTGTTTCCAGTCACTTCCTGTTCCTGCAGGTAAACAAACACACCTGGCTGCTCGTCACAGATTTTAAATTTAAGAACAAGTGAAGCATCGACAGGAGGAACAAAATGTTGAGCAGAAGTCTTTAATAAAGACATGGAAACACCTGCAAAGGGTGAAGTTTGAACATTAAGTGCTGCAGTTTATTTATTCCCAGGATTAAATGTTTATTAGTGTTGAATTTGTTTATATTTAAGCTGCAGTACCACAAGCCGCCACTAGAACAAACCAACGCTGAGGCCGGTTGACGGTGGGGGCGCTGTTTCCGCCTCTCCGCTTCCTGCAGGTTCTTTCTTCGGTTCTGCAGAAGTTTGTCATTATGAGGTTCCCTCCAGGAGAACCTCAGAGATCCCGGATCTGCTCGGTTTGGATCATCATGGAGTCTTTTTAGCTCACACCAAGGATGATTTACTTCCCTTCATCAGGAGGGCAAAGGTCATCAGGGTTTAGATCCGAACAGCTTTAACTTCCTCACACACAGACACACACACACACACACACACACA
>NC_051449.1:26105-50397 GCF_001649575.2 Kryptolebias marmoratus | reverse complement strand
CTCCCACTAGATGTGAATAAAGGAACATTTTGCAGGTAGTTCTGTGTAAAAGTCTTAATCCGTTTCTTCTTCTGCTGCTTCAGTCAAAGTGTCTTCAGGTCCGAGACGTGTCCTCCTGTGAAGATCTGATCATGTCTCATGGTTCTGATCCGAGCTGCAGGTCATCTACCGGGTTGGAAGCGGGTCAGAACTCTGGGAGCAGCAGGATGGAGCTTTAACTTTTACTGAAAGGAACCGTTTGGACGGGTCCAGGTGGGACCGTCCTCAATAATCTGAGCTGAAGACAAAGTCACTTCCTGTCCTCGGTTCTTCAAACAGAACTGGACGTTGTTCTGAACTCAAACCGTTTGGACCTTTTAAACAGTAAAAAGATTTAATCTGTTTTTGTTTTTAACAAACTGAAGCTTCAGGGACAGATGGGGACGTGTCCTCAGAACCAGAACCGCTGTCTGAACTGTACCTGCTCACCTGTCAGTAAACTCCATCTGCAGGTGTGAAGCTCCGCCCTCCGCCTTCATTCAGCCCACCTCGAGGGTCCAGAACCCACAGAACCCCTGCAGGTTCTGAGCAACAAATAATCAGATTAAATTCACTGATGTTCCAGCAGAGGTCCTCAGATTAAAGTGGTTCTGTCTTCAGGACAAACCTGGTTCTGCTGAAGGATGGTTCTGCTGAAGGATGGTTCTGCTGAAGGATGGTTCTGCTGCTGAGAGCAGGAACAGTGAGTCTCCAGAACTTCTTGGGACTTTTGTAGTGTTCTCATTTTCCTTCAAAGCCTCACAGTTCTGTCATTGAAGTTCTGAACGTTTTCAAAAGATTTTGGGTCGAAGTGTCTCCTCAGTATCTCCATCGTTTGTGGGGGACGTCTCAGACCAGTCCACCTGTCCCCTCAGGAGACAGAACCACTTCCTGGATGTTCTGGAAACCCACCATCCCCAGACCCCTTTGAAACCCGCTGAGGTTCTTCTCACCCCACGGGCTGGTGGAGGAGGTTCTGTTGGAGGAGGAGGTTCTGTGGGAGGACGAGGTTCTGTTGGAGGACGAGGTTCTGTGGGAGGACGAGGTTCTGTCAGAGGAGGTGGTTCTGTTGGAGGAGGTTCTGTGGGGGGAGGAGGTTCTGTCGGAGGAGGAGGTTCTGTCAGAGGAGGAGGTTCTGTGGGGGGAGGTTCTGTCGGAGGAGGTTCTGTTGGAGGAGGAGGTTCTGTGGGGGGAGGTTCTGTCGGAGGAGGTTCTGTTGGAGGAGGAGGTTCTGTCAGAGGAGGAGGTTCTGTCAGAGGAGGAGGTTCTGTTGGAGGAGGAGGTTCTGTTGGAGGAGGAGGTTCTGTGGGGGGAGGTTCTGTGGGAGGAGGTGGTTCCGGTCGAGGAGCAGCCAGGTTCTGACTGTAAACATGGAGCTCCTGAAGACGTTCTGAAAACACCCAGAGATCACATCCCTGACCCGATCAGAACCCTGGTCCCTGACCTGGATCTGGACCCTGGTCCCTGACTGGATCTGGACCCTGGTCCCTGACCTGGATCTGGACCCTGGTCCCTGACCCGATCAGAACCCTGGTCCCTGACTTGGATCTGGACCCTGGTCCCTGACCCGATCAGAACCCTGGTCCCTGACCCGGATCTGGACCCTGGTCCCTGACCCGATCAGAACCTGAAGTTCTGGCGGTCCTGTGACCTCCGGACCAAAGAGGAAATGGAGCATCCGGACCGCTGGATTCTGGGATGGTTCTGGTCTTGGATCAGGTTTTCGTTCAGTCCAGATGCTGAAACCAAAGAAGAAGAACCTCCTGGAGGACCATCTGAGGGTCGGATGACTGGAAACAATAAACTCCATGAATGTCCAGTGTGAAGCATGGTGGTGGCAGCATCATGCTCAGGGGCCCGGTTCCTAGCTGAAACTCTTCATCACCTTCATCATCCTCATCATCAGGTTGATGAGGAAGATGAAAGGAGAGAGGGATGTTTGTTTGTTTGTTTTCTCAACAGAAATTGGTTTTTCCTCCATGTTTGTTGACAGAGTTGATGAGAAGTTCTTCTGCAGCAGGTAGGACCCTTACTCCTAAAATCAGACCTCCTCCCCTGCTCCTCCTCCCCTCCTCAGGACTGTGAGACCACCTGACGTCTGGAAGACATGTCTTTGTCTCCATGTCTCCCAGAGTTCCTTTTAAAATAAAAGTGCTTCCCTGATTTCAGAGGGCTTTTATTTTGACAGTTCAGCACAGAAGCCTTAAAGTCCATTAAATCAGCAGATAATCAGACTTCTTCACGTCTTATTTTGATTTTACAGCCTCGCCTGATTCAGAAATATAAATAAATATAAATAAACTACAGGATGAAGAACAGAAACTTATTTTTACTGAAATTATAGAAAAATCTGAGAATATTTGAGTTTTTTAGTCTGAACCAAATCCTGTTTTTTGTTTTCATTTAGAAACATCCAGTTTTGCTTCCTGTCTTCTGAAGCGTCCTCCTCTGTGGGACACGCTGAGACCTGCCTGATGCTTCATCTTCATCCTGATCTACAGATCTGAGCTGCTGTCTGCGTCACATGTGGACAGGAGGACAACGTTGGACTGATGTCAGATCAGCTTCAACGTTCCTCTGAGGGCTGGAAGCTGAGAAGAAGCTGAAGGTCTCAGATGATTCACAGGAAAGAAACGAGAAGAACGTCCAGCTCCTCCTTTAAGGTTCTGTGCTTCTAAAAGCTCAAACATGGTTTCACTGAGAAACGTCCCAGAGTCCAGAGTCCAGAGTCCAGAGTCCAGAATCCAGGACGAGATCGGTCCTGGTGGACCTGAAGGTGGAGTTCAACCACCGGAGTGATGGTAGGGTGGAGCAGGACAGGGACAGGTGGAGCAGGACAGGGACAGAGGGAGCAGGACAGGGACAGAAGGTCCATCTTTGATCCTGAGGTTTGGATCATGAAGAAGCAGATCCTGGATCAGGACTCTGAAGTCCTCCTGTGGGTCTGAGGAGACCAGAGACGCTCCACACAAGATGGAGGTTTAAACAAACTCATTTTATCTGTTTTATAAAGAGTTTAAATCTTTAATTAAATTTATCAGAATAAGCTGTAGCTGTTTGTTGTTTCTGATTTTATTAATCAAGAATCAAAACTCAAAGACAGCTGAAGGACAACAGAGGGACATTTAACGTTGTTTACAGGTTATAATTCTGTTTGTTTTAATGTTGGACAGATGGAACCAGTTTGGGTTTAAATACAGAATAATTATTTTATTTTAAAGGTTGGACGAACAAACGGCTGCAGCAGGTAGAGAACAGTGTTAACAGTTATAATAATAATTATATTAATAATAACAGTGAGTTCTCTAGTAAAATCATCTAAAAGCTTCTCAGTCGGCCATGTTTGTTTCATTAGTTTTCTTAAAGAAAAAAAGCACATTGAGAAAGGAAAGGTTATAAAAAGAGAACAGAAAGAACAAAAAGCTCAGAAACTGAAACTGAGGGAAAGTTCTCGCTTCATCTCCTCTCTGTCACGTCCCAGAAGGTCTGTCCTCTGGGTGGACAGGCAGGGTTTGTCCACCAGAAGCTGCTGGACTAAAAAAGATTAAACTGTCACTGATTAACTTCTGGAGTCAACCATATTCAAGATGGCTGCCACAGCCAGCTGGTGTCAGACACATCCAGCTCAGACTGGGTGGTAGTAGCTGAGAGTCATTAAAACATAAACTTAAATAACATGAGATGGTGAATAAATGACTGTTAAACCAGAATCAGGTGATTTTAGGGTCAATCTGTGGCATGAAGGGCGGCGGGCGATAGGCATTCCTCACGGCCTTTAACTTCAAACCTGGATTTCTTTAATTCGGATTGAAAATCTGTGTCAGGTGAAGCTGCATGTGTTAGAGATGGGTTCAGCAGAGTAAAACACGGTCAGAGGGAGACGCCGGGACACAGTTCGGTTCTGAAGGATCACTTAAAGTCCATCTGCTCCTTCTGACACCGGATTAATATTTGATGACAGCATCATGAAGCACAAAGAGCTCGGCTTCCCCAAACTATTACCCGGAATGAAAGCGGCCCTCAGATCCACTGGAGGAGAGAGACAAAAACCGAGGCGCCTTTTCTCCAAAATAACAGACAAGCTGGTCAGAAACCGAAGCGAAAGCCCGCAAAAAACGCCGCGAACGGTCCCGATCCGCGATCCGGGGCCGCTGTTTCCAGGCGGCCCGGCCCACTCCGGTTTGAACTGACGGACGTGAGCGGGAGCCAATCAGCGCCTGCCGTTTGCCACAACCTTGTTTATTCCAGCGCAGCAGCCAATCAGAGGCGTCCCTGGCAGCAGAGTGCGTCATCAGAGCAGAATGCGAGTGTGGGCTGCCTGTTACCGGAGCTCACTCCGCTCCCATCCCCCACCTCCGACCTGCAATGGCGGCCGATATTTTTTTTGTTGCCGCTTTGTCCTTCATGTTAAAAGGCACGAGTTGAAAACTCGGTAAGAAAACACCGTGTTGTTGTTCATAAGAGCACATGATGATTCTGTTTTCCCGCACTTTGTGTCATCGCATGTCTTTATGTCGCACTGTTTTCCCTCCCTCCTCCATTTCGGGGCATTTCTCTGTGGGCTCCAACAACAATGGAGGAAATGAGGCCATGCGCCCCTCGGCCTGAAACGCTCCTGAAATCACGTTAATCTGCTCTGTGTTCGTCTTGTTCCACGGTTCTGCTGGACTGTATTTCGACCTTCGCGCACGTATTTAAGGGTTAGGATTAAAAAAAAAGTGGAGTGTGAAGTGCGCAGATACAGAGACGGGGAGAGGGAGTTTCAAACATGGCCGTTTGGAAGGGGGAGGGGCGAGCGGCGGACGGTGAAGGGCTGAGAGCCGTAATGGCGGCGCTGCTCCACATTAACATCAGATTCGCAGCCTGCTGCCAGCCGCTCGATCGGCGCGAAATCACTTTATTCCTCTAAAACAGAACCAGCTCTGGAGGTTCCGCTCATCTCCGGGGACATTCAGCCCGAATCCCGGCGCCGCGGCGGTGGGCGGGAAAAGTCCGTCCGCCGTCGCCTCCTGATTCCTCCAGACGAACATCAATCAATCACAGTGACACGACGTCAAACGGAGCGCGTGTCTATTCGATATATTAAGTGCGCAGTTCGACGTGGACTCGATAAATTTCGCGGACAGAGTGTCTGCCGGGCACCGTGGTCCCGGGTCCGGTCCGGTTCGTGGGCTTTAAACGGTTCGGATCATTGTTTTACCGGAAAAAAGACGGTTGCGTTGAGGGAGAACAGGAGGGGGCGTGGCCTCGGGGTATAGAATTTCCATCCATTGTTCCACTCCGGCGCGCGGAGAGAACACCTCTGTGTGGCCCGCAGCCAATCAGCGCCCGCCGAGCTCCTCCAGGCCCCGCCCACAAGCCTATATTAAAGGCTCGGCCGTCAGCACCGTCGGCCACTGGCACAATCTAATTCCGATCGATCCGCGAGCCGAGCCGAAGGATTTACTTTCTTAAACCTTTCATTTTCCTGCCGTCCTTTATTTTCTTTAGCTGAAACAATGGCGGACACACAGGTGGACTCCGGCTCGGACATCTCTGCCAAGGTAAGCCTCGCGCGCGCACCTTCCTCTTCCTCCCTGATCCCCGCGGCTCCAGCCTCTAACCTACATTTTCCTCTCAGCCTTCTGCCCGTCGAGGCTTCGCGCTCATTCACACTCAGCCGAACCGGGTCAGGGGAGTAGAACCCGTTGTGGTGTTACTTTGTGTTCTGGTGGGAATTGTCCGTCAGAACCAGAACCGGGACGGAGCGGAGCGCCCGCGCTGCGCGTCACGGAGCCTGCGCTCCGCGGCTCATTGTCCGGAGATCCTGCGCGGGTTCTTTGTTTATTCTGGCGGCTTGGTTCTGCGCTCCGGAACGCGCTCATCCCGTCCGAACCGGCCGCGGCTCGGAACCGGTCCGGTTTTCGGGCTGATTCTCGGCGCCGATCGACGCGCATTTTCCTCCTCCGCCTCCTGAAGGAGCCCGAGCCCGGGGATGGGTTCGGTTCGGAGTTGGAGGGAAAGTCCAGTGCGTCTCCGCCGGGGGCTCGGAGAGGTCCGGTTCGGTTGGAGGTGTGAAGTTGGTCCGTTTGAATGGAGACGGAACTCACGCTGTCAACTTTCAGCTCCGGCTGGTTCTGGTTCGGGGTGTTCGGAGGAAAAGGTCACCTGGACCCGCGCCTGGTCCGACCCGGTTTGTTTACGGGCTCCTGGAGGTTCTGTCCCGGTTCTCCTGCGGTGTGTTTGCAGCATGTTCCGGTCCAGTCTGAGGAGGGAAACTTTTTCTTTATTTTCTGACGCTCTTCTTCATTGTGCGCGTGTGTGCGCGCGCGCGCTGTGGAGGTGTGAGGTGACGGTGCTGGTTTTCCCCTCTGTGGTCCGGACTGGTTCGGGGGGTTCTCCCCCCTCTCTCCGTGAACGGGGAGAGGGTTCGGTTCGGTTCGGCTCGGACTTTGGATCAGATTTGGTGAAACTTTAATCTCGTTTCCGCAGCCGCGCGCAGCCCGAACCGAGCCGCGGAGCTGGGGGGTTCTGATGGAGGAGGTTCTCCTCCTGCTCCGTGTTTGGGTCTCGGATCCGGAGGTTCGGGATCTATTTTTAGTTTTGGATCATTTTGACGCGCAGGCGGCGCGTTTTTATGCGCAGCCGCGTCTCCTGCCGCGCGCGGTAAACAGCTTAATGGATTTTACCCAATAAGATTATGTTCCGCAATTAATCAATAACTGTATGCGTGTCGGGTGCGTGAGGCGCGTGCGCTGCGGAGGGGGGTGCACGCGGAGGCTCTCGGCGGTGTTTAAACGGCGTGTTTCGGTTCGGTTCGGCCATGTGTCGTCTTCTATTGTCCTTTCCTTTACAACAAGCAGCAGCAGCGTGCCGCGCGCTCACCGCCTCCTACTCCTCCCCTTCATCACCCCACCCCCGCCTCCTCCTCCCCCTCCTCCTGTGTTATTTTAAACGGAGCGGTGCATGCTGGGGGATGCAGTGCTTCTCCCGGGCGTGTCTCGCGACATGGCGGCCGTGGCGCCCCGGGCGGAAGACTACATTACCCAGCGTCCCCTGGGGCCGCGGCTTCAGAGTATCAGATTACAGCATGAGGGGGAGGAGGGGGGAGGATCTGCAGAGACAATGTGCAGCTGGAAGTAGGCCAGTGGGTAGAAGGGCAGGTAGCAGCTGGGAGTTATTTTTACGAGATGTTTGAATTTCAGGACCTGAAGGAGAAGAAGCTCGCCGAGGAGAAGGAGAACGGCAAGGATGCTGCCACCAACGGAAAGGTAACGCCTGGCTCCGGCTCCAGCTGTTCGGCTTCAAAGTGTCAGAGTGACAACTTCCTGTTTGTTCCAGGAGAACGAGGAGAACGGCGAGCCCGAGGTAGACGAGGAGGAGGAAGAGGAGGTGGACGAGGAAGATGATGGAGAAGGTAGATGTCAGGGTTTGTTTTTTGTTTCTGGGTTCTTCGGCTGGAACTTGTCCCAACTTGAAACGTTCCGTCCTGCAGGTGATGAGGAGGACGAGGAGGAGGAAGACGAGGATGAGGACGAGATCGAGGGCGGCACAAAACGGGCAGCTGAGGACGATGATGAAGAGGACGAGGTGAGACGGTGGCGCCTCGCACCCGATCGCCCCGGGTTGACTCCGACCGGCTAACTCTTCTTCTTCTGCTGCTTTCAGGACGACGTCGACCCCAAGAAGCAGAAAGTCGACGATGACGATTGATGCGTTTGCTCGCCGCACCATCCTGCTGAACCACTTCCTGGTTCTTCACCTCTGACCTCTTCAGTGCGTCACAGGTGGAGGGGCTGGAGGACTGATCTAAAAGGAAAAAAATGATAATAATAAATAAAATAAAATAAAAACAAAAAAATCCAACATGGTCATTAGCAAGTAGAGTTCAACAAGCATCCACCACGTCCACAAGCCCCGCCCCCAGCGCTGCAGGAACCCCACATCCCCGCGCAGAAATCCGGCTTCTCTTCAACAACCCGAACGGAGAATTTGTTTGTATTTTTCTTTACATTTTATATTTTTGTACATATTGTTAGGAGGGGCTTTCTCTGGGCAGACCAACCGGTGCTTCTTCTTTAATAAAGATTTTACTTGGTTGACCATGTTCTCCACAGATAACCAGAAAAACATGTAAAAATTTTAAAACTTACAAAAAAAAGAACCTCTTAAGCCGTTGAACTCAGAGCATTCCAGTAAATTTAATGTATGTACTTTAGCTGTACCATAACTAGTTTGTTTGTATGGGAGGGTAAGGCCAAAGAAAAGAGCCTCTTTTCTTTTCTTTCCTTTATTTTTATTTTTGTTTGTTGGCAACATTTTGTTTTCTGACGGCCTGTTTTGATGTATGTGAGAAGTTTGTTGTTTGACAATAAACCGGACTTTTATTTTGTGAGTTGTACTTTAACTCTCTGTCTGATTATTTCCTCCAAAAACTCAAATAAATCTATAAGTATATAAGTAGTAATAAATATACTAAAGTATTTACTATAAACATCAAAGGAGCAAATATTAAAAATAAGTCCTTTTGTGGAGGACTTCCTGATGTTTGACTCCACATCATCCAGATGTTTTTAGAAACATTTAAACTCTTTGATGTTTTCAGCTGCAGCTTCCGGTCTGACCAGCAGGGGGCGCTGTGGCAACAGATTAAAGTTTTCAGGTTTATTTAAAGATCTGACGGTCAGAAGGAGTTAATATCTTGCCTGCTGTAGGTGACTCTGAACGACCTCAGCTGCTAACGGGGACAGCTGTGGACAGAGAAGAGGCCTGTGGACGGACAGAGGACAGCTGAGACAGACAGGACAGCTGTGGACGGACAGAAGACAGCTGTGGACAGAGAAGAGGGCTGTGGACGGACAGAGGACAGCTGAGACAGAGAGGACGGCTGTGTCAAACCTGTTGTATTCGAATGTTCTCTCGGGTTCCGTGTTCCCTGAGGAACAGAGGACCTCGGATGAGTTCTGACATGAAGCAGACGCTGCGTCTCACCTGCTGCAGGTAAACAACACGCAGCTGCGCGCTGATTGGCTGTCCCCCCCTGCAGCCGGAACTGATCCGTCCAATCAGAGAAGTTGACACGTCAGAGAAACGCCTCACCCTGAAGGACTCCTGGAGTAATGCTTGTCGCCCGCCGCAGAGGCCCAGCTGCCAAAGGGATTAATGAGTTTAATTTATTCCGCTGATGAGAAAAACTGTTGAAAATAACAGATCTACTACCAACTGACTCAACTTCAGCTGTTGTTGGCTGTGGCGGCCATCTTGAACTGGACTGACTCTTTCAGCTGCAGGTGTTCAATATTTACTGAAGGTTTCATTAAAATCCTTCCAGGGGAATATTTTGCTAACAGGAAGGCAGAGGTAACAGTATCGCCCGCCTGCCGTGGGTTTTAGAGGTTTTAGATCCGCGGGATTAAATCCTCTCACAGTTTGAGAAACATGTTTTTATTTTTCTTATTCTTATTAAACATTAACCCTGAGAAAAGTTTCTGATCTTTTTAATATTTTCACAACAAAACAAACTGAACGTTTTTGTCACGGCTTGAATGACCTTAAAGGTTTAAAAATAAGAAAGAAAAGGCTTCAAATCTTAAATTATAAATAAAAACAGAAATATCCTCATTTCTTTGGTTCGTTTCCGCCCCCTGCTGTCCGAACCCTGAACTGCAGCTTGTTGTTTGAAGTGATTTTAATCAGAATAAATCTAAACTTAAAAGTGATCATTTTTATTCTCACAAACAAACAAATTAATAAAGTTTCATTTTTAATAAATAATTTAATTTGATCAACAAAGAGACACAAACTGAAGCAGAATAACAGAATCTGAAACTGTTGAAGAAGTTTTCATCCTTTAAACACCCTGAGCTTTGTCTGCAGGCTTTAACTGGACCAGAACCAGAACCAGGACTAGGAGTCTGTGTTCAGCAGGTCCACATTAAAACCCTGACCCGGTCTGAGACCCAGAACAATGGACCCCCGTCTCCCCTCCACATTCATCCCGACTCCAACCATCATCAGAACCTACAGGTCTCAAATTACCTCCGTCGCCACGGCAACCAGGATATCTTCCTCAGGGTGTTGGGTTTCTGAAGACGAGGGGTTTGGCTTCAGTTTTCTTCATGAAACTGAAAAGAACAAATTAATTTAATCCTCCTGGTTTCTCCTGATTTTAGTTTGAAGAACAAGAATTCATTTTAGCCGCTCCGAGTGTAAAATCACATTTTTCTGAATTATTAAACAAACATTTTTCAGCTCCGTTAAAGCAGCAAAGAAAACGACTTCCTGGAGGAAGAGAACCGTTTAAATAAAAACTCCTGGTCAGGATAAAAGATTAAGTAGGTACAGCTTGTATGAACTCTGACCTGCGGAGTGCCTCAGGGCTCTAAACTTGGCTTCTTCTCTTTCCTTTGGACCTGCTCTCGATCAGATCTGTTCTCCAGAAACATGATGTCACCGTTCACCTTTCTGCTGATGACGCTGCTAAAACAGGAAAACTGGAGAAACCAGGACAAGGATGTCAGGGAACAGCAGAGGTTCATTGTGACGCTGATCTGGGTCCTTGAACGCAACACCTGACGGAGACCTGAAGCTCCTCGCTCAGGTCAAATCAGAGGTCAGGTCCAGTTTTCATCATTTAAGACAGCGGTGTCCAATCCTGGTCCTGGAGGACGACCACCCTGCAGCTTTCAGGTGTTTCTCTGCTCTGATGACTGAATGATGGACGGGTTAGACGGAGACACTTTATAAAACTCATGTTTCCGTTATTAGATGTTTGGGTAACGAGGAGTTATAGAGTTATTTTGTTACTGCTGTCTCTAACATCCTTCTGTCCCTCCTCTGGACATGTCCAAACCGTCTCAGTCTTTGTCTCCCAGTCCTTCAACCTGTGCTGGACCTCTAATGACCTCATTCCTGATCCTGTCCATCCTCGTCCCTCCCAAGGACAACCTCAACATCTTCAGCTCTGACACTTCCTGTTCTGTCTCCAAACCAGACAACATGGCTGCTCTCACCACTGTCTGTAAACCTGACCTTTGACCTTTGACCTTTGCTGCCACCCTTTTGTCACAAATCCCTCCTGAACCTTTTCTCCATCCTGGACTCTCTTCTTCACCTCTTCACCTCACTCCCTGTCCTCCTGGACCATAAGTCCCTGAAGTCCTGCACCTCTGTGACCTTTGACCTTGTAGCCTCCCTCTCCTTCACACACAGGTTCTCTGTCTGACTTTAAAAGACATCAACGGTAATAATGGTGGACTTTAAAGTGCTCAAAATTGTAATTGTTTAGACAAAAAAATGAATTTCATGTCAAAAACTGTGTCTGTAGGTTTGTTCTGTATGATTTAGATTCATTTCTGTTTGATATTTTAACAAGTTAACAGAACTTAAAGAGTCCACTGATTAGTTTTTAACCTTTTAAAACCTTTTAACCCCCTACCCCCAGGGGGTTCCCAGTGGAAACCAACACAGACACACACACTCACACAGACACACACACACACGCAGACACACTCACCCACACACACACACACACACACACACAGACACACACACTCAAAATTCTGGCTTTCAGAGTTTGCATCATGTGTTTGCTGCAAGTTTCAACCTGTCACAGGAAACCTTCCCTCAAAGCTGCAGGAGGTAACTTTGTTAAAACCGTCTCTATGTCCTGACAGCAGAAGATGCAACAGATGATCTGTGGAAACATCTGGCTCCTTCCAGTGGCTCCTCCCAGTGGCTCCTCTGGCTCCTCCCAGTGGCTCCGCTCACAAACAACCCACCTGCAGACTGATGGAGGAGAAACAGAAAAACTGACAACTTCTGGAGTGGCACCTGCCCAGAAAACAAACACAGGTAAACAGAGGACCTGTGACGTCATCGGTGGCTCTGTGGGGGCGGAGCTGTAGCAGCAGAGAGGAAGGGGGAGGGGCCTGTAAGGTGGGAACCTCCTACTGCAGCTTTAACAGAACCAGCCTCCGCCGGCAGGACCCATCTCTACTTCACTTTAAGATTAACAACAAAAAAATCTTTTTGTTGGCCTGACAGGTAAAGTTTTATTATTTTTATTTGACAAAAGTGTTTTTCTTTTCTCACTATCTGTGAAAATTACTCCAAACTTATTCTGAGCTTTGTGTTTTAAGCAGTTTAATCAAATTATTTTTAATAAAAGGCATTTTCTGTTGGTATAAAACAAAAACAAAGCTGCTTCAGTGAACAACGACTCATCTAAATACTTTAGTTTGATTTTCACCTCCATTTCTCTTTTTTTCTGCTTTAAAACCTAAATCTTCCATCTAATATTTACTTAAAGGCATTTAAGCTGTTTATCTTTAAGTGTATTTTGTTGTGGATTTCTAAAGTTTTCAGTTGGCTGTTCAGATTCTACATGCTTTAGAAATTTTTAAAGGGTTTAATTATTTGACTTGTAAATAAAGACCAGCCATACTACAACCTTTGATTTCCTGCAGACAGTCATAAATGTTTGAGACATTCAGGTCGCAGCATTTCTGGGAAATCAGCCCGATTCTCGTCTCACTTCCTTCTGTTAATAAATAACAACCAGGTGAAGTTTGTCCCGTACAGATCCTACAACAGAACCACCTCAGAGGATCCTGTGGTGATCTGAGAGTTTTGTACTTCCTGGTGGGCGTGTCCGGCTCCTCCTGCTGGCGGAGTTGTTTTTTTCCTGCACACCTGAAGGAGATAAGGCATCAGATGGGCTGGTGTATTTAAGGCTGTGGTGGGAACCAGATCAGCGCTGGAGCATTGCTTACCTTGTGGTAAAGTCTCTGAGCCAGTTTTAGTTTTCTGCCTGTCGCCAAAAGGATTTACTTACCTGTGTTTTTTGTACTCGTCTTCCTCAGCGTTTCCTGTCTGCCTGAAGGTCCAGTCTGGTTCCGGTTCCTAGTTCAAAGCCCAGTCCTTGATTCACTCGTTGACGTCCTCCTGTCTCCTTCGCCATTACTCAACTCTGGAAATCTCGGACCGCCTGGTGTTTTCTTCCTGGACACAATTACCAGAATACCTTCACTTTGGGAGTAACCACAGAACCTACAACCAATGCAGAACCTCGCCTGACTTTTTTATTCCACTTCGATTCGGCCATTTTCACGGTTTCACTGTAAATAAAGACACTTGATTCTCGCTTCCTGTAGTCTGTCTACCACCAAGCTGTTGTTATCTTCGACATCTCAGAATCCTGACAGATCCTTCTCCTTTCTGCTGTAAGTACGTTATTTTATTTCCAGATATGTAGGCAGCTTTTCATTATGTTGCAACTGATAAATACGACACCGGACTGGATTTTCTAACATTTCCTTTAATTAGTTCGACCAAACAGCAGATTTGCAGCATTACTTACTAATTGAAGATATTTAAATGTGGTTTTAATGAGCTGAGAAATAAAATGTTTTTATAGTAAAGCAAATATAAAAAGAACAAAGTTTGATTTAAGATGTTTTTTAAATTAATAAATAATCAAGAGTCAGAGCAAATATAGGTAGTTGTAGTCTGACTTAAGGATCACTTTTCCCTGTTAAATAAAAGATGAATATTAAAGGGGCAATAAGTCAACACAGAAGTAACGGAGGTTTTCTCTGGTCGACAGAAACTTCCTGATTTGAGAACCAGCTCCGTGTTTCTGGGAAGTTTAACTCCAACAAAAAGAGGAAAAACATTCATATCAGGAGGTACTGATTTATGAAGCAACTCGTTAAAAAGAAAGTAGTTTATTTTTTTTAATCATTCAAATAATTTTTGATAGAAAAGTTACTGCTGATGAGTTTGGAATTACTCAGGTACAAGTATTAGTAATTATCATGTTGGGAAGTCTAAACAGACCTGAATTTAAATCATACACATAAATACAAAGATGTTGGGAGTTAAAGCCAGCGGGACCTGGTTTACCATGTCGTATTTTTATGGAACCAGAGTCTGTGCACTAGGGATGTGGGCTTTAAGCCCCGCCTACTCACCTGCACACAATCATGGGGTCACATGACGTTTTTTAAAGCATGAAATAATTTATTGCAGCTCAGTTAATTAGAAAAATGAATATTTGGACAAACTACAACATTGTAAGAATTGTATGAATCAACAAGAGTCAAAAACTGAGAAAAAATATTTGAATTTTTCTTTTTTTTTAAGGAAATACTGTGTTTGTTTACATAGAGGGGGCGGGGCTTAAACTTCCTCTGGCACCAGCCTGCAGGGAAGGTTGGTCCTGTTTCAGCTTCAGCTTCCAGGTTTTGGTCAAAGGTATAAAGTAGATATCAGATTTAAATCAGCCTCATTACCACCTTGTTCCTGGCTGCTACAACAAGAGTTTTAAACATGAACTGGATTACTGTTTAAGATGTGCTTTTCAACTGAGATCAATAAAGACTTTATTGAGTTTATTATTTTTTATAAGACTGCGCTTAATGAGGTCTTGTTTTTTAAAGTTTAGAACTGAACAGTGCACAAAGATGAAGTCATAAAACCTGGGGTGAAGCAGAACCATCAGACATTGAGCTGAAATTGTTTTTTTCCCTGCAGGTCTTTGTTCATCTGTGACCCTCACAGATGGAAATCATGGACTTTGGAGCGATGCACTAACACCCTGTTGTACCTGTGTCTCCAGAGCAGCGTAAACGATGGACCGTCAGTCTGATACCGTGGAGGTGGCGGCGCTCGGCCGACCTTTCAACCTTGGAATGATGTACGACTGTCGTAAAGATACAATCATACCAGGTAAGAGTCACATCCTTTACTTATCACCTCGAACACGCCGACACACAAGTTTATATTTCTGCCATTATTAGAACATCGTGTTACTTCCATTAATTTCTTCAGTCTAACTCTGACCAAAACTCAATTCACACCTTAGTCCTAAATGTAGCATATATGATGCAGATGCTCATTCATAGGCCTCCATCGGTCTGTGTTGACCGTGGCTCAAACATCCATCCGTTAACAGTCCCGGCTGTCTGCTGAGCTCCAGCAGCAGTCTCTGTGGAAAAGGGCGCACCTGTAACTGTTCTCAGGTGTGTTGCTGCGCTGCTTTCTGCGAGCACGCATCTCTGCTGCTGCCAGCTTCCTCTCACCCAGCTGGGAAGGACAGTGCGAGACAGGACTTTGCCGTTAGTCACTTTATGTTGCCAATATATGCCAAGGATGCAACGGATGCTCCTTAGATGGAAGGAGTTGAGCCTTTTTTCCTGTCTGGCATATGTGGTCCATGTCTCACTGCTGCACAGCAAGGTGCTGAGGATGCAGGCGTTGTACACAGCCATTTTCGTCTTTATGGTGAGCTTAGAGCAGGGGTGTCCAATCCTGGTCCTCAGGGCCACCATCCTGCATGTTTTCCTTGTTTCCCTGCTCCAACACATCTGATTCAGAGGTTAAATCACCTCTTCGTGTTCTGCAGAAGCCTGTTAGTCACCCATTGATTCAAATCAGGTGTGATGGAGCAGAGAAACAAGGAAAACATGCAGGATGGTGGCCCTGAGGACAAGGATTGGACACCCCTGGCTTAGAGTTTGTCCACACTCAACATGTGAGGCGAGCGAGTGTTGTGGCTGCCTTCCCAATCCTCTTGTTGATCTCGGTGTCCAAGGAGGGTTTGTCAGTGATGGTGGATCCAAGGTACGTGAACTGGTGGATGACCTCAAGCTCGTGGTTGTTGATGATGACTGGTAGGGATACCGTATCTTGTCCCAGTACATTTGTCTTCTTCAGGCAGATGGTCAGTCCAAACTCCTTGCAAGCCTGAGAATAAGGGCAAAGAATATTCCGAACAGAGTTGGGGTGAAGACACAGACTTGTTTGACGCTGCTGTGTATGTTGAAGGGCTCAGAGGAACTGGCGTTGAACTGCACCTTCCCCTTCATGTTGGAATGGAAGGACACGATCAAGCTGTGCAGCTGTGGATGGCATCCAATCTTTCGGAGAGCCTTGAAAAGGCCGTCTCTGCTGACTAGGTCGAATGGCTTGGTGAGGTCTATGAAGGTGACATACAGGGGCATTTGCTGTTCTCTGTACTTCTCCTGGAGTTGGTGAAGGGACATCTTACTGATGTCGACACAGGGCTTCCCTGGCTTCTTTGAATGGTGGAACTTCTTTGGTTGAAGCCTGATCTTACAGCACACTAGGGAATGGTTTGTGTTGCAGTCCGAGCTATGTCAAGCGCGTGTGTAGAGAACGTTCTTGAGAGCAGCACGCTTGACAAATATCAGATCCAGCTGGTGCCAATGCTTTGAATATGGGTGTCTCCAAGAGATTTTGTGCTGAGGTTTAGTTTTGAAGAGGGAGTTGTTGATGCACTGTTTGTGAAAGGCGCACAGCTCTAGGAGCCGCTGGCGATTCTCATTCATTTTCCCCACTCCGACTGTCCAAGGCAAGAGGGCCACGAGACGTTGTCTGCACCCACTCTGGTGTTGAAGTCGCCCAGCAGAACAAGTTGTTCCATGTTGGGGATGTTCCTGATCGTAGATGACAGGTTCTCATAGAACTTGTCCTTGGCATCAGGAGTAGCAGAGAGTGTTGGGGCGTACACATTGAGTCAGGAGCTGTTTGGAGCTGCTGCTGCCTAGTTTTACAGTACTCAGCAAGCTGTTCCTCACTGCAAACCTTACTCCGTGCTCTCCTTCCCTGCCAGTATCATGTGTAGTTCCTCTCCTTCAGTGTGCCTGCATCTGCCAATCGAGTTTCTTGCAGGGTGGCAATGTCAACATTCAGTCTCTTGAGCTTGTTGTTTATGACAGCTGTTTTCCTGGTGACACTGGTGTCCTGAAGATCTTCAGAAAGGCCTGGCATCATTGTCCAGACATTCCAACAACCCAGTTTTAGAGTTGTTCTCTTTTGTACTCTTCTTTTGTTGTTGCCTGGTGTGGCTGGTACCGCAGCCTCATCATGGTGCACAACACCGTAAACCATTTCTTCAGGTGTTGGTGAATTCTTCCCCTCACCAAATCATACCCCTACTTCTCATTCGCAGACTTAAACCATTACCACCTCACATTGATGTGTGCAGAGACCCCAGCTCCCCAGCTGAGTGTGGTTGAGTGTGCTGTTCTGTGCGCTGAGAACAAGTCATATTACCTTTAATTCACTCTGAGGTAAATGTGGAAGCAGTCGTTGTACAAGTAACGCCTCTGACTGAGCTTGAAGCTCTCCATAGTTATGACGCACACTGATGCTTGCCCTTTTTCCTACTCCTTGGTAAATCTAAACTCTAGGCTTTTTCTGACAGCCTGACAGATACACACTGCATTCAAACTGCAGCTGTTTGTTTCTTAAATATTTCCAAAACAAAACACAGAAACATCTAGGATTATTGTGTTGAGAAAACAGACAGGTAGTGGAGAGATGCATAGCAGGTGACTCAAGTGCCAAGAAAATGAGTTTTTTTAGAGGCCTGAACAGCATTCACATTAGGAAAACTTTGTGTTCAGCTGAGTTTGTTTTAGAGCTGTGGTTTTATATGGTTGAGTAAAAAATGTTTAAAAAACCTTTGCCTCACAGGACTGATGTCACTGGTGGAAAATTAAAGAGAGTTGAGGGGTTTTCTTGAATCTGAGTTTTATGTCTGAACCTTATTTTTTGCAGGAATAACTCTGTGGGACCACAATGACTTGAAGAAAGACATCGGAGAAAGACCACAGAACTACAATGATTTTGAAATCATTTCTTCTGAATCAATGGAGGACAAAACATCTGCTCTAAATGTTCATGCATCCTTAAAGGCAAGTTTCCTGAGTGGACTGGTTGAGGTTGAAGGATCTGCCAAATACCTAAATGACAGCAAGTCTTCTAAAAATCAGGCCAGAGTGACACTGAAGTACATGGCAACTACAAAGTTTAAAGAGTTGTCCATGGATCATCTTGGAAGAGGGAATGTGAAGCATCCGTATGTTTTTGATCAAGGCTTAGCAACACATGTAGTGACAGGTATTCTTTATGGAGCCCAAGCTTTCTTTGTGTTTGATAAGGAGGTGTCTGAAAATGAACAACATCAGGATATTCAGGGCAACATGAAGGTCATGATCAAAAAAATACCTTTAATCTCCATAGAGGGTGAAGGCTCTTTGGAAATAAAGGATAAGGAGCAAACAAAAACTGAAACGTTCTCCTGCAAATTCTTTGGAGATTTCTGTCTTCAGAAAAGTCCCACAACCTTTCAGGATGCCATACAAGTCTACCAGAGTCTTCCAACATTATTGGGACCAAACAGAGAAAATGCTGTACCAATGAAGGTCTGGATGTTACCGCTGACAAGTTTAGATTCTTCTGCTGCTAAACTGGTTCGTCAGATAAGTTTAGGGTTAGTTCAAGAAGCTCAGAGATTTCTGGAGGACTTCATGGAGCTGGAGATGAGGTGGAATGATGCTCAGAAAACCACCGCAGCTCAGCAGTTTCCACAGATCAATCAAAAACTGAAAGGTTTTCAAGAAATGTGCTCTGAGTTCAGGTTGGGATTCCAGCAAGATCTGGCAAAGAAGCTTCCATCAATCCGGGGAGGAGGAGAAGAAGAGGCTGAGCTCGCAGAGATCCTGAAGAAGAGGCATTCTTCACCTTTTAACAAGAAAAGCCTGAACCAGTGGATGGACTGCAAGGAGAGAGAAATCTACACCTTAACGTCTCTGACAGAGAAGATGAAAAACACAAAGATCATCCAGTCTCAGAGTCATCTGTACAAGGAAGCTCTGAGTGCAGAACATGTTGTCTGTTTTGTCTTCACCTCCCTGGGAATTGAAGAACCGTTCCTCTCAGCTTTATCAAACTACCTGAAAGGAACCAAACCAGGGGATCAAGATCCAAAACTCCATGATGTAGAGAAGGAGCAGTGGTTCTCCTCAAGAGAAGTTGCAAATGAAATGAGAAAACAGGTGAAGCTCTTCAGTGATTTTGCAGAAGCCAACCAGGAGAAGAAGAACATCAAGTTCCTGACAGTGGCTTTAACTGATGAGGAACACAAAGGTTCCAGCATCTACCTTTATAAAGACGGCTTCACTGTCAGTGAGAACTTTGAGCCTCCTTCAGAACCTGAATCTGTGACAGCAGCTGACAGGAACCACAACAGCGTGACTCTGAAGATCTCTCCTCCCAGGTTCGGAGCGGAGAACATCACCTCCTACTCTGTGGAGTTCTGTGTCCGTGGAGAAGATGGATGGAACCAGAAGACTGAACCAAACTCTGGAGAGGTGACAGTGAGGGACCTGAGTCCAAACACAGAGTATGTGTTCAGGTGCAGAGCGGGGACCTCAGCAGGCGTCGGACCGGCCTTTAGAGTCAGTGATCCCATTAAAACTTTACCCTGCAGCCCTCCTGGAAAACTCCAGGCTGAATCAAACTCATCTGAGATCTCAGTTAGCTGGGAGAAACCTGCGGAGCTCGGACTGGAGGTCCAGATTTTGAGCTACATTGTGGAATACGCAGAAACAACCAGTGATTCAAAAGTGAAAGACCTCCAATGGAACCAAACAAGGTCAAGAGGTGAGAAGGTGATAATTTCAGGTCTTCAGTCAGAGACCAAATATGCAGTCAGGGTCATCTGTGACTGCGGTGGAGATGGAAGAAGCAAGGAAAGTGAAACTGTTTCTTTTTGCACAACAAAAATCATACAATCTTCAGAATTAATCAAACATACTCAAAAGATCAACTCTGAATCTCCTTCAGTTTACAAACTGATTTTGACAGAAGAAGACGTGAACATCGATGGATGCAGGAGGTTTAGGTTTGGTGAAGAAAACATGAAGCCAAACCGCACCATCATGGTTCTTGGAGCCACCGGTGCTGGGAAGTCCACTCTGATCAACGGGATGATCAACTACATCCTGGGTGTTCGGTGGGAGGACTCGTATCGCTTCAAGCTGGTGGATGAAGGTCAGGATAAATCACAGGCTCACAGTCAGACATCTGAGGTCACTGTGTACAAACTCAACCACCAGGACGGGTTTCAGGTCCCATTCTCTCTGAGCATCATTGACACTCCAGGCTTCGGAGACACCAGAGGAATAGAACGAGACCGAGAGATCATTGAGCAGCTGCGTAATCTCTTCTCCTCTCCGCACGGCGTCACTGAAATTGATGCTGTGTGTTTTGTAGCTCAGGCCTCTTCAGCTCGACTCACACCAACACAGAAATATGTGTTTGATTCGATTCTCTCAATCTTTGGCAAAGATGTGGCAGAAAACATCAGGATTCTGGTGACGTTTGCAGACGGTCAGAGACCTCCGGTTCTGGAAGGAATCAATGCTGCAGATGTCCCATGTCCTAAAACCAAAGGGCTGCCCGTCCACTTCAAGTTCAACAATTCAGCTCTGTTTGCAGACAACACAGCTGCTGCAGCAAGCAGCACAAATGAAGATGATGAGGAAGAAAACTTTGATGAGATGTTTTGGAACATGGGGACAAAGAGCATGAAGAGGTTTTTTTCTGCTCTGAACCAAACAGAAACCAAAAGTTTGACTCTGACAAAGGAGGTCCTGAGAGAGAGACGGCAGCTGGAGATTTCAGTCGAAGGTCTGCAGAGGCAGGTTGAACTGGGTTTAGCCAAAATGGAAGAGATAAGACAGACGAGGCAGACAATTCAAGATCATGAAGCAGAGATAAAAAGAAATGAGAACTTTGAGTTTTACGTTAATGTCAAAAAGTCCAAACAAATAGATATTTCTGGTTCTGGAAACTACCTCACCATTTGTCAGCACTGTCAAGTCACCTGTCACTACCCCTGTCAGATAGCAAATGATGCTGATATAAGAGGATGTGGAGCAATGGATGATGATGGATACTGTACTGTGTGTCCACGGAAATGTTGTTGGGATGTACATCATAATCAGAAGTACAGATTGGAATATGAAACTGTCAGAGAAAAACAAACAATAGGCGAGTTGAAAGAAAAATATGAGAAAGCCTCAGGAGAGAAGCTGACTGTTGAGGGTTTGATGAACGAACTACAGCTTGAATATCAAAGTATGGAGGTTGAGGTGGGGAGACTGATGGAAAAGTCTGCAAAGTGTCTGAACAGACTGAAAGAGATCGCCCTGAAGCCAAATCCCCTCTCCACCCCTGAGTACATCGACCTGCTGATTGAAGGAGAGAAACAGGAGGGAAAACCAGGCTGGAAGAACCGAGTCGAGGCTCTGATGAAGATGAGAAACGATGCAGAGTTAATGGCAAAAGTAGAGAAAGGAGAGAAGCCCCTGGCTCAACAATAACCTGCTGATGTTCAACCTGTGACCAAATAAAACTCCTCAGAGTCAGAATATGACAGCAGATAAACAGATAAATATCTACATTTTATTTTCATTTGGCTGTAAATATTAATTGCTCCATAATTACAACACATTTAGTCTTTGCTTAAAAATCCTAAACCCTGAACAACAAATGTCTAATAACATTAGTATTTTCTGTTTAATTTCTTTCAAGTTTGTGCCAAAATCGTGTAAAAACACCCTGTATCTTCCGTTTTTTACCTCTCTGTCTTCTGTTTTACCGGTTGAGGAATAAAGACATAAATAAAGATAAATATATCTAATATAAATTGTAATCCACTGATTCAGACCAGTCATCCTGCTCAATGTCAGATAAATGACTTCAGATGAGAAATGGATTACACAACAAAGATTTCATGTAATGTTTGTTTAAATTACAGTGGTTCAGAGTATTTCTTCTTGAATCTTGGGAGTGGACTTTTTAATTTTACTGTGATGTATGATAATAACATTTAGACCCAACTCATGTTGAGCAGTGAATTTGAACGCCTTAAACTGTTAAACCAGAGCAAGAATAAATGAAATTACCAGTGCTTTGTTTTAAATGATTATGATATTATGTGATGTGTTTTTATGGGAGGCATCAGACAGATTATGTAAACAAATTTTCCATTTCGATGGACAGTAAAGTTTTATCTTATCTTATCTTAATAAAGATTTTCTTTCAAAGAACTGCTGACACATTCTCTCCTCGGCTTCATATTTGTTTCACTTTCTGTTTTCTGTCTCTTCATAAATGAGTTGCTGTTTTCTTTGACATTTGAAATAAATTTGAAATGTTCAGATACTCTCAACACATCGCAGACAGGAACGATAAAAGACAGCAGTACTGAAGACACCAAACACAAGCGGAGGAAAAACAGATTATTTGGTTATTTGATGACTTTTTCTTGACGTTTTGACCGACTTTATGTGCAGAAGTTGTTATTCAAACTAGTTTGCTCTGAAGTCCAGCAGAGAGCGCTCTTCAACACAGACCTGCTCAAATATCAGCAGAAACATCTGAGACATCTTTTGTGGCTTTTACAGCAGATTTCAAAAATCACCTTTTTTATTCTTCATCAAAGCTGAAGAAACGGCTCCACGTCTGAAAAGATGCAGAAACCTGAAACCTGCCGAGAGGAGAGGAAGGATCGGGTCTGTTGTTCGAACTCAAACAGCTTCTGTCAACAGGTTTTATTTAAAAGTTTCAGTTTTTTAAGAGAACAGATTGTGTTTCAGTCTTTGCCTCCATGTTGTTTTCAGCAGGACCAAAAACACTAAAAACTATAAAAACAATTTAAAATACACACTTTCTGTGTTTCTGTCAGTTTATCCGTTTAAAAACTGGATTCAGTTTCATTTAAATGATTTTTTCTGTTGAGTTAAAATAAAAACTGAAACAGACCAAATGTTGAGAAGAGAGAAAAGAGACAAACAGGTAAACAGGTGAGACGTTACTGATCTTAGACAGGAAGTCAACCAGGAAACAGAAGCTCTACAAAATAAAACAACCAGGAGAACTCAGAACAGAGTGAAGTGACCCCTGACCCTCGTTACATCATCGCTGTTCACAGCTGTTTCTGACCTTTGACCTCCAGCACACATGGAGGAAGGAACAGAGGATGACAGAAGAACTGTTGAGTGTTGATCCTCCTCACCCTGAGCCGACGGACGACCATCAGCCTCGACCCCCCGACCCCCCAGCGCCGAGGGTTCGTGGCGTCCAGGTGACTAAGTGACGCAGGGAGGGAACAACGGTGGGATTCTGTGAATGAAAGCTCCGTTGTTGAAGCTGATTTAAAACTCAACAAGACCCCGTGTTAGTCAGCAGGAACCAGCCCGCCCGATGGTACCACTGAGACCAGATAGACGGTCCATTGTGACCCAACACTGAGCCAGAACACAGACTGCTGCTCTGCTGCCTCGTATTTCCACGCAGACAGACCGATTGTAGTCATTTCAGCTGCTTGGATCCAAGTTCTGGTTCCTTCAGTCCGGATCAAACCCTCAAGACTACAGGTGAAGGAGAACCCCAGCCCTCCTCTGAGATCCTGTTCATGAAGACCAGAACCAGAGGCCGACCCACACTGTGTCGAGACTGGATCCTCCACCTCATACTCCCACAGAACGCCTCGGTGGAACCTGCTCACAGACCTTCTCCAGATCCAGAGCAGAAGGTCCGGTTCCAGGACCCACTGAAGGTGGTCCGTCACAGAGCTGCGACTGCTGGGAGACGAGTCGGTACTTTTCACTGAACTCTGAGTGTTCGGGTCCAGTGGGCCGCCTGGTACTTTCATCAGCTCAGTTTCGTTCACGGCTCACCAGAACATATTCTTAACCTGTTTTAGTCCTAATGTGTTTAAAAACATTTTGTTTTCTGTAAATCAGTGCATATTTAATAAACAGAGGTTTATCACAGAAACCAGGGGTTCCTTTTTTTAACCGTTTTTGATCATATTTCTTCAGACTCAATCAGAATTAACCTGAAAACCTTCAGGAGAGAAACTGATTCTGACTCAGATCCTTCCTCCCTGAAGGTTCGATCCTGTTAATGTTTACATTATCGCCCCGGCGAGGTTCTTTGACCGCCGTTAGAATATTTCCATGAACAGATGATAAAACTGGAGCAACGGTCTGTTTGTGTGGCAGTGCTGGGATTCCTACAGCTGGGTTCCTCTAAGAACTCATCTCTGTCAGCAGGAACATCTTTTAAGGTCAGGGTGAATTCTCTGCTGCGACAGGAAGTGATGGAAACATGACGTTTGGGCAGCGCGTGCGCGTGAGTGTGTGTGCGTGTGTGAGTGTGTGTGTGTGTGTATGTTCTTGTTTTCCTACATTGTGGGGGCTTCGGCCTGACTCTGTGCATACATGTGGGGACCTGTGTGTGTGTGAGTGTGTGTGTGTGTGTGTGTGTGTGTGTGTGTGGGTGTGTGAGTGTGTGTGTGTGTGTGTGTGTGTGTGTGTGTGTGTGTGTGTGTGTGGGTGTGTGGGTGTGAGTGTGTGTGTGTGTGTGTGTGTGTGTGTGGGTGTGTGTGTGTGTGGGTGTGTGTGCGTGGGTG
>NC_051449.1:23152-24497 GCF_001649575.2 Kryptolebias marmoratus | reverse complement strand
GTGTGTGTGTGTGTGTGTGTGTGTGTGTGTGTGTGTGTGTGTGTGTGAGAACCTCTCCTGCTGCCAGAAATCCAGATTTGTGCAGATTAATTATGAGCATGTTGTGCAGATCGGATGAAAAGTGACATGACATGTGCAGTAATCACATTACAGCGTCAGACAGCAGCTCCAGGATCAGTTCTCGCTCTGCTGCAGATGGACGGATAAGTCCTGGTTCTGATCCGCCTCCGCCGGTTCTGTTCACCTTACTCAGACATACTGACACAAATAACTAACAGTTTGTTTTCTTTTAGTCCTCATGTCTGAAAGTTTATTAAAAAAGATCCCAAATAAAGACAGAAATGACCCTGATTTGTTGTTTAAAAGAATCATTTCTTCAAACAGCAGGAAGGAAACAAGCAGCTTTGATCTCAATCTAAGGCAAATAAAAAGTGTTTGAAAGCAAAAGAAAGGTTCTTATTTTCAGAGTCTTTCATTTTAAAACTGATTTAAAATCAATAATCAAAGATCAATAAATCCCCAGGGTCTCTTCATCCTCTCCTGTGATCTCTCTGAAGTGTGACACATCGAGAGCCAATCAGGAACGCCAACCAGGCAGGAAGGAACAGATCCTGACAGCGTGGGGGGAACCGACCCAAACCTGAAACCTCAGCTCCGGAAGGACCAGAAGGTTTGATGGACCAGAGTCTGGAGACGGACTGCAGGTAACGTTCTGAAGAGGAGAACCTGAGATACAAACCTTCAGCAGGAGAACCACCGCCTGTCGGACCGGCACCGGCCTCCTCCCGCTGTCGGACATTATTTTATTTTTGTTTGTTTAGGAAATATCTTCCTCCAATTTGGCTCCATAATTCAAGAAAACAGAACCGGACTGAACAGAACCACCAGCTAACGAACTCCCAGAACCAAAATGAAACCTGAAAGCTTCTCCTGATGTTCTACAGTCTTGTGGAGCAGCAGAACCTCCGGCTCCGTCCGGTTCTGATCCGTCTCCACGGAGCCGTCGGGTGCCGTGAGGTCTCCTCTCCTCCTGCAGAACCCGACGAGACTCGAGGACAGAACATTTATTAAACATGAGCGTCTAAAAATAAAACGGCTCGTCTTTAATCTGGGCCAGAACCGCCGGTGCTTTACATCAGCACATGAGAGAGGCGAGGACAAAGAGGGAGGAAGAGGAGGCCGTTTGATCTTCATCCCGGACAGAGGATGGATTTGGTTCAGGTTGACCTCTGACCTCTCCGTTTGGACCTAAAGCCTCAGATTAAAGCAGAGAGGAAGCAGCTGATGAGCTCAGAGGAGACGGAATAAAGAACTGATTTCAGGTTCCTGTGATCCCTGAGGGCAA
>NC_051449.1:16750-23052 GCF_001649575.2 Kryptolebias marmoratus | reverse complement strand
AGGCTCTCGGGAGTCACACGCTTCACGGTTGCAGCTCCTGAGTCGCCATTTTGGAGGAAAGTTTGGAATTTGTGGAGCAGGGAGGAGCAGGAGAAGGAGAGGCAGAGGAGGAGGAGGAAGGAGAGGAGGAGGATTTCTCAGTCGGAGAAGTTTGACACGACTGCAGCTTTCAGGCTGAGGACGGGCCGGAAGTGGCTGAGTTTGGGTCGGAACCGGACCTGAAAGTTTCTCCTGATTTGTAGGTTTTTGGTGGTTTTGCTCCTCCGCAGCAGGAGCAGCAGGAGCAGCCTGCACCGCCTGGCTCTCAGCCGGTTCGGAAACTGGGCGGGTTCGAGCCGGACTTTGGCGCACAGCAGCTGAACCGGACCGAGAACCGGACCGAACCTCCGCCGGCGCAGGGAGCCTGTCGGGCGGGGAGCTGCAGCTCGGAGAGCCGCTGTCTTCGCCGGAGCTGCTCCTGAATTTTCCTCCGGAACATTTGAACTGGACCGGGATACTGTGAGTTTCTGAGACTCGGTTCTGGCTGCTGCTGCTGCTTGTTGGACCGGGTCAGTTTTCAGTGACTAAGTTCGGTTCGGACGGAACTTGGTCTCGTCGTGGAGGGATTTCCTTGGAGCAGGAACAACCCGTCCTGTGAGGGGGACCGTATGCGGCTAACACGTCCTTAGCTCCGAACCGAACCGAGCCGAGCCAGAACATGCCCGTCAGAAAGAGAGGTAAGCCGCTTCCACTTCACCCCGCTGGAGACGAAGCTAACTCGGCTAACCTGCGGGGGGAAAGTCGGTGTTCAGCTCGGAAAAACAAACACAAACAAACACACAAACACCAACACGACCAGAACCCGACCCAAAGGCGGCCCACACGGTTCGGTTCTCCCGTCCTGAGCCGAACCGAGCCGGGAGAAGTGAGTTAAAGTGCAGCTAGCCTGTTAGCTTCTGATGCTAACAAGTTCTAAATGGGGCACCTTGTTGGAACTAAAAATAAACTGAATATCAATAAAACTTTTATAGAGTCCTCAAACAGACGTTTAAATCTAAAACACGCAAATAGAAAAATTAAAAAAAACATTCTTAGTCAGTCCAGACCTCATCGAACTTAAAATAATTTAACTTTTATTCTTAAAAAAATCCCAAATGTTTCCATAAGTGTCTGTTATTAGAGTTGAAAATGCCTCCCATAGAATCTGTGATCAGGTTTAAAACTAATTAAATAAGAAATAAATTAAATCTGCTTTAATTAAATCTGTTCTTAGTCAGAAACTACTTTTAACTTTGAATTAAAAGAGACTTAAATGATTTAGTTTTTCTGTTTAAAATTAAAGCAGTTCTTTAGAAAACTTATTTAATATTAGATGAAGTTTATTTGCAGCTAAAAATGATCTTTTAAATCCCAGAAAACATGAATTCCTCCTGAAGAGTTTACTGACAGGTTATTTCTTTATAAATCCTGAAAACAAACTTATTATTTGTCTTTAATTTATTAAAACATTAAAGGTTGGAGCCTGGAGAAGTTTTATTTTGTATAATTAAGAGTTAAAAAGTTAAAGAAGAGCCTCCTGGTCCGGGTTTGTTAGGATTTAATGAATTTATTGTTCTGGAAGGGAATCAGGTCACTTCTGGGTCATCAGAACCGAATCTGCTCCTGATTTCAACAAAACTGACTCAAAATACAGAAAAAAAGACGCTGAGGATTTAATTTTATTTCTCTTCTGATGATTTTTCTGCTTTAAACAAACTTTAACTGAAAGAATTTATTATTTATTTGGTGTCTTTAAACTTTACTCTTTATGATGAGGGAAGTTCAGTCGGATTAAGAATTTAATTACAGATTTATAATAATTTATAGGCTGAATAAAAACGAACGGCCTGGTGCTCGGATGGATCCGGGTTCGACTTTAATCGCTCGGTTTGAGCGTTATCGAGCGGCGGCGGCGGCAGGAAGTAGCGTCTGAACCGGCTCCATGTTTTCAGCCCTGACTCTTCCTCCTCCTCCTCTTCCTCCGGTCCAGATGCCCAGCGAGCTTTGCTGCTGCTGGAGGAGTACCGCAACAAGCTGAACCACACCGAGGACCGGCAGCTCCGCCACTCCATCCAGAGAGTCATCGACATCTTCCAGAGCAACCTCTTCCAGGCTCTCATCGGTAAGCTGCCGGGCGGGTCGGGTCAGAACTTTCTGCAGGTTCCAACCTCCCCGCTCACAGAGTTAGATCAGGTTCCTTCTTGTCCCCACTTTATGAACGACTTTATGAACGCTCTTATTCTGAAAAACCCAGCTCAGCAGTGGGATCACGAGTCTCTGACCCGAGTAATAGCAGAACCGAGTCCAGATTTCAGGGAAGAAATGGTTGCCTTGTTTTTAATTACCATCAGGGGAAAATGGCAGCTGACGGTGAGCTTGTTCCACCCGGGGGAGTTCTGTGTCGGTTCTGTTGGGTTGGGAGGGCCGAGGCTCCAGAAGGCAACCGGAACCTGTTTTCTCCACCGCGGCCAACCGGAGCGATAAATTCAGTCCCGTTCTGTCAGCCTTCAGACCTTTTCAGATAAAACCATCGCTCACCTCCTGCCAGGACCTCCAGCTGACGCAGCGCCGCCGGTCGACGCAGCGCCGCCGGTCGGCGTAGCGACGGTCTCCGCTCAGCGTTAACCTCAGTGAATTTTACAGACGTTGGGCTTAACTGGGTGTGGTAGCAGCTGATGGTCGTTATTTTAAAGTTTCTCAGCATAAAATGGTTTCAGTTTAAAACTCGTTTCTGACAGTTGGCGGGCGACAAGCATTCCTTTATGACTGTTGGAGCTAATTTAGATTTCAAACGCTCTCTGTGGCGTCCGTTAAAACACCGCCTGATGGAGGCAGAATCATCCCGACTCGCCGGGTCGTTCGGGTCGCGACCCTCCAGAGGAACCGTCCAATCAGATCCAGAGGTCAAAGGTTCTGCTTCAGTTTGGCTCAGGAACGACTCAAAGAGGAAACAAACCTTCTAACCGTGGCGCTGACAGGCTGGAGCTTTAACGTCCAGAACTGGGCCTAGTTCTGGGTCAGCCGGAGTTCTGGAGACAACCCAGATGCTGGTTTCTGGAGTCCAGAGTCTGTCCAGAGTCTGTCCAGAGTCTGTCCCACGGTCAGCCGTGGTGAAGGGACAGACGTTCCTTGAAGCCGGCTCCATTCGGTGCTTCTCAGGCCGAACACGTATCGGTTTGGTTCCAGCTCCGTCTTCCTGATCCGCCTGTTGTCCTGAAAGACGCTGGAATGTGAGCCGCATGTCAACAAGAGAACCAGAACCGGGCTCCAGCAGGCCCGTCTGCCTTGGACTCGTTAAAGTTACAGATTATTTCAGTGTTTCTTACGGCTGAACTCAGCCGAAGGTCAAAGGTCATCGGATGATGTTTGTTTATCTGGAGGACAGAAACTTGTTTTGCAGCCGTCCTCCTGTTCGTTTCACCCTCACGGTGGGGTCAAAGGTCATGGAGGAAGAGGAGGTCGAAGCATCAGTTAATGTTCTGATTCTGCAGCTTTTTGTTTTTTTTGTCCACATTAAAAATCAACATTTTATTATCATAAATTAAACTTAATATTCTGGTCATTTATAAAAAGTTTCATATTTGATCCCATGCAGAGCGCAACAGGAAGGGCGGCCATATTGGACTGCGGGGGGCGTGTCCATTCCTGTAATGTTCTACTAAAACAAAAAGGGGAAGGTAAAGATGGATGTCTCCAAAATGTCTCACTGCTTGTCTCAGGAGACAGAAGACGTGTCCAGGTCCAAAACTGGGACTGATGAGGAAAACTAAGACCGGTCCAGATCGGCCCGTCTTCATGTCTGAAGGGTCGTAAACGCGGGGCGGCCATGACGGTGAAACGTTTTCCTGTAATGTTGTCTCAGCCTCTGGAAGGCCTGATTGGGATTTATTGGTCAGGACAGGAAAGATTAGAACTCCGGAGCTCCTCGTTACCCTTCAGCTTCAGAGGAGTGTTTGTAACTGAGACCTGGTCCCTGGTCCCCCCGGTCTCTGGTCCCCTGGTCCCTGGTCCCCCAGTCCCCTGGTCTCTGGTCCCCCGGTCCCTGGTCCCCTGTCCCCCGTCCCCCAGTCTCAGTTGTTCAGGTCTGACGTTCAGCAGAGTCCCAGCCTGGTTTCCTCCTGCAGACTGTCTCAGGAACGTGTCCGGACTGGAACGGGACGATGATTAACGATCCGCAGCTTGTTTTCCTGCCGTTTGTTTGAAGCAGGGACTCGTCCGATGAGCGAGCACACGTTGAAACGTTTCCAAGCCGTGGGTTCGGTCGGGGGAGGCAGCTGCAGGGTTAACGGGCGGCGAGCAGCAGGAATGTGGTCGGATGTGTTTGACTTTCCCAGGACTGAATGGAAAGACGCTGGCTTTCAGAGACAGCGCCGGGTTTATTACAGAGAACAGCCGACATGTGGACAAATGAGACAAATGAATCCTGTTTGTCTTCAGGAGACCTTCGGCTCGTCTCAGAGCCGAGCTCCGAGCTGAAACAGTAAAAACTGACTGAAGAGAGAAACGAGGATCAGCCTGGATTCTCTGAAGCAGACGAACTGGATTAGGATTATAACTGAAAAAAAAAAACTTCATCTTCATCTTCATCACCTGTAGATGAGTAGAGCTCAGCCTGCGCTCCTCTTCATCATCTTCATCCCTTTGTCTCCTTCAGATGAAGCTGAATCCTCAGAGTCTGGCTGTTTTCATCGTTAGGGTGGCGCTGATAATGTCTTCACCTGTGTGTCTGTTAGCAAAATATCTCCTCCCACACATCCTCATTAATCTCTGCTTTCATCTGAATTTAATCACAATCTGTTTGTTTGAAACTAGTTTTTATCTCGTCAGTGATTCGGTGCAGCAGGTTTATTTTAAGGAAAATAAAGAGTTTTATAACTTTAAACTTGTCCTGCTGGAGCTGGTACTGGTCCGGTACCGGTCCGGTCTGTGTGTTGTGCAGAAAAAGGCTGAATCCAGATGTTTTCCTGGTAAACTGGCTCTCTGCTGAAGTGGAGTCTCTCTGTTAGAAGAATCTCTGCTGATCTTTAATCAGATGATTGAACGATGGGAGTTAATGGGGGCGATGGAAACAGCTCTGCTCTGCTCTTCAGGGGGTTAAAGGGTTAAAGTTTGGGTTTTTTAGGCTTGAAGGAGGAAAAGGAACCAGAACCTCCTGGTGTTTCAGACGCTGCAGGTTTTTCTGTTTCAGATTTAAATAAAATCTTTTCCAGCCGACGGCCTCCTGCTGTCAGATTAGCTGCCCCGTTCAGCCCGTCTGTCCTGGTTCTGGGTCCGTTTGTCACGTTCACCCAATCTGCCGACCCCCCCAAAAAGCGATGTCTGCAGCGGAGGCCGGTGTAATCCCTCTGTGGACACGATGATTCCCCCCAGCCGGTAATCCCCGCTCATCTTTCTGCCCGTTCTGGCCTGATTCCTCCCAAACAGATGGCAGCCGTCCAGTCTTTGACGAATCCACTGAAGGTTTTCCTGCCGTCGTTCAAAAGCTTTTATTTTATCTCTTTGTTTTTAAGCCCGAATAAATAAAAACCAGAGCAGCTGGTTTTTATCCGTCCTGTCAGAGGCGGACCAGCTTCCTCCAGGTCCTCCTGGGAGTTTTAATCCTCCGTAAAGTCCGGACCTCCCAGACCTCCGCCCAGCTCTCTGAGGAGTTGGACCTCAGGTTCTGATCTTCTTCCTGGGAGAACGGTTCTGATCCAGCGAGCTGTAAGAGCGGTCCAAACGCAGCGGAGGGAACAGGTTCTGGCCCATCTGAGGGACTTCTTTACCTCGAGGTAGAAGAACGAGTTCTTTCAGGTTCTGCTTTCCTCTGAGCCCGTCCAACAGAGACGACCCAGAAAGGTTCTGCTGAGCTGATGTTAATGAATCCTAATGAACAGACAGAAGAAGTGATGTTTTCTCCACATTCAGCTGCTGATCTGTCTGTCGTTCCTCCTCGGTCCTTCAGTAACACCTGCAGAGAAACAGGAAGATGTTTCCTGTGAGCTGATGACGGCCGTGTGAGCTGATAAACGCTGAACTCTGAGTTCAGCTCTGATGTTTCCAGTTTCCAGCCGGAGAACTCCACCCGTCACGTTCAGGTTCCAAGGTTTCAGCTGATGTCAAACTAAAAGCTCCAAGTTAGAAATCAACCCACAGCTTCAGACGGATCCTGGAAACCTCCTGATGTTCTGCAGATCTTTGAACGTTCCTGAAGTCCTCCTGATGTTCTGCAGATCTTTGAACGTTCCTGAAGTCCTCCTGATGTTCTGCAGATCTTTGAACGTTCCTGAAGTCCTCCTGATGTT
>NC_051449.1:12186-13313 GCF_001649575.2 Kryptolebias marmoratus | reverse complement strand
CCTCCTGATGTTCTGCAGATCTTTGAACGTTCCTGAAGACCTCCTGATGTTCTGCAGCTGATCACAGAAGAAACCTTCGACTCCTTCAGGACTTTTATACTTTATATCTTCAGATCTCCTCAGTTCCTAAAAGGTTCATAAGAAAAACCTTTTTCCTAGTTTTAGTTTCTCTTCTCATTGGAGGAGCTTCCTGTTCTAAAACATCTTCAGCTGCAGATAAAAGTCTGTTTTGGGTTTTTAACCTCTTTGGGATTGACCCTTTCCCTTTCAGCTAGTGTTTAGCTGATGTTTAGCTGATGTTTTCTCCTTGTAGCTTCAGTCACCCTCCTGGTTTATGAATGACAGGTGACTCAGTTCAGCTCCTGATGTTCTGCGTGAGGTTCCTCAGTGTTTTTCTGAATGAAGCAGGATTTCTGGTTCCTCCTGTGACAGCTTGGTTCCAGTTCCAGAGCCTGCTGGTCTGTTGGCTGTGCAGGAATGTGTTGGTGACGTTTTCAGGGTTGGAAGAAGCTGAAGCGGCTGGAAAGGCCAGGATGGAAGCGAGGAGCAGATCGAAAGGCCAGGATGGAATCGAGGAGCAGATCGAAAGGCCAGGATGGAATCGAGGAGCAGATCGAAAGGCCAGGATGGAATCGAGGAGCAGATCGAAAGGCCAGCGGTCACGGCGAGGAGCTGTTGAAGTGGCGATCTGTGGCATTACGAGGAAACATCTGTGCCGGCCGGCGGTCAGCTGCCTCTCCGCTTATTTTAGACGCCGCGCTCCCTGGAAGCTCAGAACCAGGATCCAAAAATAAAGGAGCGTGTTGGAAGTTAATTATCGCTGCAGCGGGAGGTTATTTTTATTTCCCGCCCAGATTTAGTTCTTCTAACGTGGGGAAGGATTTCCAGAGAACCGCGACCTGTTGATGTGTGGAGGTCTGCGGGGTTTCCTCCCCCGTCCAGACGTTCTTCAGACGTTCCTGCAGGTTCAGAAAGTCTCCAACATCTGTCGGGAAATGTTCAGACAGGAACGAAGCTTCTTATTTCAGCTGTTAAACTCCAGAGTTCCAGATCTTTACAGCGATGGTTCTCCTCAAACACCACGATTATTTCCAGTTAAATGACACAGAAGGCTGAGAGCCAAACGG
>NC_051449.1:0-12086 GCF_001649575.2 Kryptolebias marmoratus | reverse complement strand
GTCTCTCGGCTGCTTTAACGAGACCAAACAGACCTGATTGGATGGGAGGACGTCTGAGCTGCTGCAGCTGCTTTTACTCCACAATTATTCTCATTTTTATCGTTTAATCTCCGAGTCCAAAGCTCGGGTCACGACCTGCGCAGAGAAATCTGATCCGGAGTTTCAACAAAACTTTATTCAGAATCAGAAACACAACAACAAAAACAGGACTGTCCCTGATTCTGTCTCAGTTAGGTTCTGGTTCTGACCCAGTTAACATGAGCTGGTTCCAGATCAGCACTTCCTGTTGGTTTTATGTTTGGATGTCAGGCAGAACCGGATCCAGCAGGAAGACACTGAAGGACAAAACAAGAGACAGCAGGGGACACGGAAAGGGACACAACCAAGACAAAGACAAACCAGGACTTACAGAAGGACACAACGTTGGACAGAAGCACTGGGACAAAGACCGTCCCAGAACAGAAAGACAGAAGACAGAACAAAAATGAGACAAAGGACACACCAAAGAGATGGACAAAAGACATAAAACACAAATAAAAACAGAGACAGAGGCAGGGACAAGGGCAGGGACAGAGGTGGGGACAGATGTAAGGACAGAGACAGGGACGGGTGTAGGGACAGAGGCAGGGACAGATGTAAGGACAGAGGCAGGGACAGAGATAAGGACAGAGGCGGGGACAGAGGCAGGGACAGAGACGAATCCTCAGAGGTTCTGTAGAACCGAGCGGCGGGTCCCAGCTGGTTCTGAACGGGTTCTGCTGCTCAGAACCGTTCTCTCCTCGTCACCCTGACTCCTCTCTGCTTTCAGATATCCAGGAATTTTACGAAGTGACCTTATTGGACAGTCAGAGATGGGCGGAGTCTTCCAAAGGGGCGGAGCCAGCGTCGCCTGTCAACCTGTGGGACTTCCCGAGCCTTCAAAGCACAACGGTGACCTCGGAGACGCTGCCCAGCCTTAGCACCAGCATCGAGGTAAGAACCTGCCGGGCCTTGGTTCTGCTCGTCTAAAAACAGGAACAGATCCGAGTTCTTGGTGCCGCTTTAAAGAACGTCTCCTGAGTGAAGAAGCTGCTGGATCCTGGATCTGATCCTGGTTCTGATCCTGGGTCTGATCCTGGATCTGATCCTGGTTCTGATCCTGGAACTGATCCTGGTTCTGATCCTGGATCTGATCCTGGATCCTGGATCTTATCCTGGTTCTGATCCTGGATCTGATCCTGGTTCTGGTCCTGGTCCTGGTTCTGTTCACACGCCTGTACCGGACTCAGGGTTCAGACGGGGTGAAGGTGATGGTTTCCAGGGGTTCTGTGGTTCACGTCAGGAAAACCTGTCCTGAGGTGCAGGTAGTCTGTTCCTTGAATCCTTTCCTTCAGGTTTCCTCCTCCCTCCCTCCTTCTTTCCTTCCTCCCTCCTCCCTCCTCCCTCCCTCTTTCCTCCCTCCCTCCCTCCTTCCTCCCTCCCTCCCCCATGGCCAGGTGCTATATAAGGATGGTGCCACAGGGACCTTGCTTCTCCTCAGGGACATCTGCTGTGTCCACCTTTAAGGGTTATGACAGAGAAGACGAGCAGCGCTTTCATCATTTGAGGGTGAGGCTGAAAAACCAACTTTTTAAAAAAGTTTTAAACCATGCTTAAAAGTTTTATTTGTGCTCGAAGATAATTGTAACCCTTAATGTCGTTTTCCCAGCTGAACATCAGGTGCCAATGTCACCGTCTCTGGCGAGATCTGCTCCGAGCGAGCTCAACCACTGGTGGACCCAGCTGAGGTTTCGCCTCCAGAACAAGAAAGGATGGAACGAGATGTTGGATGAGACGTTCCTTCTCTACACGAAGAAGTAATAACACCACGTTTGCTTGGGCTTTTAACTGCTTTCCGATGAGAAATGGGACTCAAGGTTACAAACTGAGCCTCTGTCCTTTTGTCCAACAGCATAAATGACATTCCTCTCTTCTACGCGGCTAAAGTCAACAGTCCTGGTTGCATCAAGAAACTTCTGAGCTGTTCGTCCACAAACATCTTTGAAAGAGGTAAAAGTCAAACCTAAAGTCTTGTTGTGTTTTCTCATTGCTGTGGGTGATCTCTAATGTTGAACGCTCCCACTCAGGAGCGCTCGGAGAAACAGCTCTTCACGTTGCTGTGATGAACGACAACCTGGACGCCGCTGTGGCTCTGATGGAGGGAGCGCCTGAACTCATCAACGAACCCATGACCTCTGAGATTTTCCAAGGTTCACCTGCAGAAACACATTTTAACGCGTCGAACCGAGATGTCGTATTCTCATTAAGTCAAGTCAGTCTAAACAAGTAAACAACGAGCTCCTCACACAAAACAAACTTGTTCTCCTAACAGCTGGGTTCAACAGGGTGGGTTTCTTCTGAGCATGATAAGAAGATCATTGATATGCAAACTGGCTGTGAGATGCAGTTTACCTCCAGGCTTCAACAAAAGATAAAACTGCTGACATGAGTCACAGTTGTTCATATTGGGACAGAATCTGTTCTGGAAACAAATTCACCACCCAAATTATAGCTGCCTCAAAATCTGTGACTTCTCCCTGTCGCTCCAGCTGTTTCACATGATGAAGTCTTAACTTCATTACATCTCTAAGATTAAAATGATAGTTCAGATCTTTTATTGTGGGGCTCTGTGAAAAGGTTGCAGACAGTTAATATCTTTTGACTTGAGTTTGGAGGAATAAGGTTGAATTATGACCCGACTGATGAGCTAACGTCTAGTCCAAGCAAGGTCAAGACCTTTAAAAAAGAACGTTAATCTCAATAATTTCATTGTAGTTTGTGTGAAAGCCATTTTAGAAACCTTTACATCTCGATCGATTTCACATTCTATGGTTATTCCAGCAAAAACCTGTAAATTTTTCTGCAGAAGTGCCCCAGGTTGCACCAGAAGTTACCTGCTTTAGCATTTGTGCTTGCAAATAATCATAGAAAATACAAGTAATTTCAAAGTGTAAGTGTATGTGCAAAGTAAAGATTAAAAACAAGAGCTTTTGTGTGAGCTGCTGTGAGATTTTCGGAATTGGAGTCGTTCTAAAATGGCAGCGATCTACTGTCATTTCTTATATCAGCNGAAAAGGTGCAGATTAGAGCGGGTCAGAGGAGAGAACAGATGTTTTTCAGCCTGCAGCTTGGTGAGCAGCACGTTTCTGACGGTTTGTTGACCTCATCGGGTTCCAGAACCTGACGGGTCCAGCCGAGTCCTCAGAGGGTTGAAACCTGCAGGTTTCAGGTGTGGAGATGAAGTTTGGTTTTAATAAGAAGCTGACGGTTTTCACAGGAGGAGTCGCTGTAACGATGCTGCAGCTGTCATTAAATGAAACCAGAACAGAGTTCTGTGCAAAAGTCCTAATCCACTTCCTGTATCCGGTCCGGGTCACGGCAGGGAAACTGGATCAGGACTTTTGCACTAAGGAAGGTATCTGAGTCGGCGTCAGTCTCTGAGGTTCTGATCCAGTTTGACCCTGTTGTCTCTCTCTTTCCTTTCTGACCGGAACCGCCCGCCCCCCTCCCCTCCTCGTAGGACTCCCCCCTCCTAAATGAAATCCTGCACACGTTGGCGCACGCCAAATCCTCCCCCTGCCGGGACGGACATGTAAGTACCGGACCTCTGCTGCTGCTGGTGGGAGGGGCTATCGGTGTCGTCCACCTCCGCCGCATGCCCCATCCATCAGAGGGGGTTCTGGGTCGGGGGTCAGGGGTCAGGGTCCAAACAGCCTCAGGGTGTCGCTGCGGTTTCCTCACAGCAGAACCTGAATGTAGCTGAAGTGAAAACAGGGAGAGAACCGGTTCTGGAGTGGAGGCTTCTGTTCCCGGTGCTCCTCAGCAGAACTTCTTCTCTGGGTTTTTCCAGAACATTCTGGTGCCGTGAAGTGGAACCGACGGGGATGCACTGAGACGGTTTGTGAGGCATTCAGGGACCATGGGTCATTGTGCTTCATTCATTTTGGTTCATGTTGTCGGGTCTGAACAGTACACCTCCTGTCCTTCGAGCTCCCAGCAGAACCACAGGTTCCCTGCAGAACCAGACGTTCCCTGCAGAACCACAGGTTCCCTGCAGAACCAGACGTTCCCTGCAGAACCAGACGTTCCCTACAGAACCAGACGTTCCCTACAGAACCAAACGTTCCCTGCAGAACCACACGGTCCCTGCAGAACCACAGGTTCCATGCAGAACCAAACGTTCCCTGCAGAACCACACGGTCCCTGCAGAACCACAGGTTCCATGCAGAACCACAGGTTCCCTGCAGAACCACACGGTCCCTGCAGAACCACACGGTCCCTGCAGAACCACAGGTTCCATGCAGAACCACAGGTTCCATGCAGAACCACAGGTTCCCTGCAGAACCACACGGTCCCTGCAGAACCACAGGTTCCATGCAGAACCAGACGTTCCCTGCAGAACCAGACGTTCCCTACAGAACCAGACGTTCCCTACAGAACCAAACGTTCCCTGCAGAACCACACGGTCCCTGCAGAACCACAGGTTCCATGCAGAACCAAACGTTCCCTGCAGAACCACACGGTCCCTGCAGAACCACAGGTTCCATGCAGAACCACAGGTTCCCTGCAGAACCACACGGTCCCTGCAGAACCACACGGTCCCTGCAGAACCACAGGTTCCCTGCAGAACCACAGGTTCCCTGCAGAACCACACGGTCCCTGCAGAACCACACGGTCCCTGCAGAACCACAGGTTCCCTGCAGAACCAACACAAACAGCTTTAATGGTTCCTGTCAGTAAAGCTTCAGCTTCGAGGTTTTTTTCTAAAACATTATTTTCATCACATTCGAGTTTCAGCGTTTCAGTTTTAAACAAATAAAACCAGAGTCTGAAATCTGCTGATGAAGCTGAACATGAGCTAAAAGCTAACAGAAGCTAAATACTAGCTAAAAGTAAAGAGCAGCAGCTGAAGTAGATTTCAGAGGTCTGAATGTATTTCTGTGGTAAAATGTTTAAAGTTAAACATTTAGAGAAGTTTAAAAGTTAAAATGAACGTCTGCAGGAGGAGGAAGTCAATGTGCTGACTCAGTAAAAGCCAACAGGAACAGGAAATGTTTGAGTTTTATTATGAAAATGTTTGTGGTTTTGGTGTTTCCACCTTCACAAGCAGCTGTTTTTAGTGGAATAAAACTCTTAAACTGAAACATTTATTAACTCCCAGCCTTCCTGACCCGTTTTATGGAGCTTTTATTTTGTAGGAGCAGGTTAGTCGCCTCTGGTGTCCCTCAGAGAGGCTGGAGCTGTACTGGTGTTCTGACCTTCATGGTGGTGGTTTGTGTGGATTTCAGCTGCAGGTTCTTTAAGGTTCCTTTGTGTCGTTGTGTTGCTCTGAGAACCATCAGCCATCCTCTCATGTCTTCATCCCTCTCAGCTGAATTCAGCTCCGATCAGACGAGCAGCAGGGAAACCTTCTGTGAACCTGTGGTTTTAGACCAACAGGAAGCAGCGTTTCCAGCTGCTGGGACATCTGCCGGCCATGAACACGAGTATAAAACACGTCAGACTCTTTGAGCCACAGTTTGTTGATGATTTCAGTTTGTGAGAATAAAATCATTTTTTACAACTTAGAGTTCAGAAAGTCTCTAAAGATACAAAACTAGAAACAAAAACCGGAAACTTCAAGTTTATCATCAGAGACGACGAGTCCATCTGCAGCAGAGACCGAAAACCTGAAGGACGCTTGGAAGATGCAGAACAACCTGCAGCTTGTCTTCAGTTGTCTTCACCTGGACAGCTATCACTCACCTGGACACCAGTCACTCACCTGGACACCAGTCACTCACCTGGACACCAGTCACTCACCTGGACACCAGTCCCTCACCTGGACACTGGTCCCTCACCTGGACACCAGTCACTCACCTGGATACCAGTCACTCACCTGGACACCAGTCCCTCACCTGGACACTGGTCCCTCACCTGGACACCAGTCACTCACCTGGACACCGGTCCCTCACCTGGACACCAGTCACTCACCTGGACACCGGTCCCTCCCAGCAGGAAACGTCCCTCTGACGTCCTCCAGCGTCCACTCATGATCCTCAGATAAATTAGTCAAATGAAGCAGTTTAAGAAATAAAAACATTTCCTGCTGTGTCACATCTGGCCACTGGGTGGTGCCGTCCATCGATCAGATGAATTTAGTGTTGATCAGCAGTGACGTTATGTAATCACTTACTGGAAAAGACCATAAAATTTTGGAGTTTTCATCCAAAAAGGGGCGGAGCTTTGGCTGTGGCATCCCACTCTGTTATTTCTTAAACCACCCAGAGACCTCCACCAAACTCAGAGGGTCATTAAACGATCGTAGGATCTGGATCAGCACCAGAACTTTTCCTGGAAATGTTTATTTTCTAAATAATCCTGCTGACAGGCGGAGAACGTGGCCTCGTGGCGGAGGAAACAAAAGGATGTAGAAAACCAAATAAAATTTATATATGTGAACATAAAACTCGAAACAGCAGCTGAGGAGCAGAACATTGTTGTGATGACATCACTTCCTGTGGGCTGTTAAATGTTGTATAAGCAGCCGTAAAACACCCTGATGAGGACGATGACACATGATGGATTCATGAAACTGAACGATTCATACGTGTGATTATCTCCCTCGGAGCTTCGTCTGCACGCTCCTCCTCCTCCTCCTCCTCCCACTCAGCCAGTTGGTGTTGAGTCATACGTGTCCTCGGCGTGTTTGAAGACGTTCTCTAACAGGGACAGGAGACACTTTGAAAGACATTTGCAGCCTTCAGCTCAGGGAGTTTAATAATCTCATCAAAAGTTTAAGAATAAACTCTAAACTAGTCGTGGAAACGTACTTTAGCATCAATCTGTGTTTCAGTTTTCTTTTAAAAAAGTCTCTTTTGTGGCGTAAAACATCTTTTCTTCAAATGTGACAGTTTTAAACGATTTGTTCTAACAAAATGGACTAAATGCTTATTTTTACTTTTTGATGAACAAAACTAGAGTAAAGTGAACCACGTTGTACAAATAACTGTTGAATTTATTGAACGTTATTCCTCGTAGAATATATCACAGAAAGCCCAAACCTGTTCCAGGTTTAGGGTTTTTCTGCATCAAGCTGTTTGAAAGCATTTTAAGTGTAAACATTCAAATAAATCTTATAATAGACCAGAATGAATAAAATCTACAATATAAAAGCAACACAAGTTAAAATACATTAACTCACTGTTTAAAAGAATAGGTTTTTATTTGTTTACTTGTATTAAATTAGGCCTGTATGGTCTTTCTTAATTGGATAATTAAAAAATTATCATTTTGATTCACTGTTGAAGCTTTCACCGTGTTGCGTTCAAATGCTGCTTGAATGTTGTATTTTACTTTACTTGCTGTTAGACGAGCCCTAAAGTGAAGCAGTTGAGTTTTTATCTGATTCTGGTTTTCTCAGTCGTGTTTTAGTTGCTTCAGGGTCGCAGAGAAACGTTTCGGCCGACCTGCTGTCCGTGAGTCTCACCTCTGTGGCCGCTCAGTTCCACCAGTGGGAGAAAATCCGAGCTTTCGCGCGGTGCTTGAACGCAGCCTCGGTCTGGAGGAGCGGGACTCGGAGGTTCTGGTCCCGCTGGGCTCCGGATCAGGAATGGAGGTGGACCGGAGGAGGGAGGAGGTGGCTGTCCGGTGAGCAGACGCCGTGACTCGGGCGGAAGGCGGCGGCAGCTCGCGGGTGTAACGGTCGGAGCGCGCGGGATGCGATGCTCCCGGGCGGAACTCCCGGCGCGAAGCGATGGATTGCATCTGTATCGTTACCACGAAGGTAAAAACCCGCCCTACGAGCGGTCCAAATGATGATTTAACTTTACTCAGACTTTATGTTGGATTCGGCTCTGATTTTATCCGCCAGACTGCGGCTATTTTAGGACAAAATGTACTTTTTGAAAAGGTCCTCCGCAGTTTGACTCTCCAGCACGGCCAATTAACTGGGTGGTAGAAGGTAAAAAGTTACATTGTTTTTAATAAGAAATACTTCATTTCTGTTGAGTCAGCTAGTGCCGAATTGAAGCAAAAACTGTCAAAATATAAATCATATTGAATTTTGATCCTACAGTTGTGTTGTTTTCCGTAAATAATAAAATTTGTCGTATTTCGGGATTTTCTTAACGGGAGTTTGGGTTAATATTTTCTCAAACGAGAAACTGAAACTATTTTCCCAGTTTTTTATTATGGAAACACAAGTGATCTGTTGAAATAAGGTTAGGTGTTTGACTGCTGTTGCTACTGATTTATTAGATTAAGAGCTGAACTTGTGCTGATGGCAGCAGATGGAAAGAGGAGGTGATGCAGCACCTTTCAGGTGTTTTCTCAGGACCTGAAAGCAGCTTTTACAGCTTTTTACAGCATCTTATAAACGTGCTGATTTAAACTAGTTTCTGATTTAGGTTTTTATCTGAATTTAGTTCAGCAGAAGCTGTTTTTGGGAGCTGTAGCTGGTTTAAATGATGCTCTATAAGAGTTTTATATTTAAAGTGAACGTCTGAAGATCCTGAAGTCATTTTTATTTTAACTCAATGATCTCTGTGATGTTATTGATATTCAGATCATATTTTTACAGTTTTACATCATGAAACACAGGAATCCATCACAACGGGTGGCTGTTGTGACAGATTTTAGTTTATAAGCAAATCGGAGTTTGATCTGTTTTAGTATTTAACTTTAACTCCTTTGAACGGTGGGATTAATACCAGTTAATTATGAATACATGAAGTCATTCTGAGCACAGATGGAGATAAATCTTCAGTTTGTTTCGTCTTGAATGTTGGAAACTGGTTCAGTTTCACAGAAGTCCTGTTGGAAGAAATGAAAACCCAGATTTTGGACTTTATTTAAAGGAGAAGCTGTTAGTTTCAGTGACGTTTGAGTCGTTTAAAGATGAACTCTGACCTCAGTCACTCGCTTTCTGACCTTTGACCTTTAATGGCGCCACAGAGACTGCTGGTTCTGTCTGATTTCAGGTTTTTGTCCAAATTAAGGCAAATATTTCGCCCACCAGCCTTCCTTTCCCCTCTCAGAGAAGGTTCTGGTTCCTCTGGGTCGGCCCGGTTCTGGTTGTTTGTAGGCCAGCGCCTCGGTATTGGGACTATTTTCAGCTTCTTCTTGTTGTCGCCGCTCAGCAGGCCGACAGCTCGCCGACGGAAGACGTGTGAAGATGAATCATTCCTCCGAGTTTGACTGTAAACACAAACAAAGAAACAAACAACATGTCGTAACGTCATCTGTCAGAAACAGATCCGGACTCTTTGAGGCCGTGTCGGTGACATCACGTCTTCATGTTCTCTGATGGTCGCTCAGCAAACATCTCAGCTGAGGGAAGAAGAAACGTGTCCAAAGTTTCTCTGCAGACTTTCTTCAGGCTTCATCTTCATCTTCATCCCGTTTACTGGACGGCAGCAGAGAAACGATCCATCATCATCATCATCACCTTGATGAGTTCAGATTGAGGATTCATTTCTGAAGGTCACCTTCAGGCCAGGACTGGTTTCTTCAGCCCTCTGCCTCCTGGATCTTCTCTGTTTGGGTCGTTTGACGGTTCGGTCTCCGACATCCTGACGCTCTGACGTCGTCCTTGGTCTTCAGAGTGCTTCCCCTTCCCAACCTTCTCGTGGTGTTTGTTCTTGGTCCAGATGTTAGATGGGAACAACCTGGAGGAGGTTTGATGATCTGTGGTTCATGTTGGTCGTCTTTGTTTAGCAGCTCTGAACAGATTCAGTCTGCAGCTGAGTGGCCGTCAACAACAACAACAACAACAACAACAACAACAGTTTACAGCTGGTTAATGTTGGCGTATCTTGACTGGTCTGTTCATTCAGGTTTTAATTTTATCTTAAAGAACTCGTTCTTTGACTTCTCGTCGGTTTGTTGCTGCTGCAGGAGATCAGGTTTCTGAGACTGTCTGGAAGAATCTGAGGACCGGTTTGGGTCCGACCCGTTTACCAGCAGAACCTCGGTGCTGCCAGCAGCAGATGGACAGAGTGGAACAGAGAGCATGCTGGGAAGGCGTGAAACAGCCAGGAAGCAGGAGAGCGGGCGCTGCTTCGTCAGGATGCTGTGACCTTTGACCTGCAGGGACGACCGGCAGGTCAAAGGTCAGATCTGATGGAAGGGATTGATCAGGAGGATCTGCTCTGAAATCCTGCAGGAAGATTTGCTAAAATCTGCTTCAGTTTCTTTAATTTCTGCTTCGTTGGTAAATTTATTCTTAAAAACAAAACATTTAAATCTGTTCTTTGCATTTTCTGCAGCCTCTCCTCTCCTCTCCTCTCCTCTCTCCTCCTCCTCCTCCTCTCCTCTCCTCTCCATCTTTTAAACTTTTTCTTTTCCGTCCTTCAGGCTCACGTCAACCTTTCATTAAATCTTTTAAACTTTGGAAAAGTTAAAATGCGGCTTCAGCCCGTCGGAGCAGGGGATTGTGGGTAAAAAGATGCTCTGATTTGACCTGAAGTGATCCTGATTCCCGCCTCACCTCAGGGCGACGCCTCCTCACCTGACGGAGCGTCCTGCGGGACAAAGCCCCTCCCAAACAGGGAGCAGCTCACCTGGGTGATGTGTGTGTGGGCGGGGCCTGTCAGGTCCAGGTGAGACGATGTAACACGAGCCTGCAAGTGGAGCTGCAGGTGGAGCTGCAGGTGGAGCTGCAGGTGGAGCTGCAAGTGGAGCTGCAGGTGGAGCTGCAGGTGGAGCTGCAAGTGGAGCTGCAGGTGGAGCTGCAGGTGGAGCTGCAGGTGGAGCTGCAGGTGGAGCTTCAGGTGGAGCTGCAGGTGGAGCTGCAAGTGGAGCTGCAGGTGGAGCTGCAGGTGGAGCTGCAGGTGGAGCTGATGGTTGATGGACGTGTTTGTCCTCAGGTTGAATCTCAGAGTTGGTCGTCCTGACGAGCTTCCTGCTGCAGGAAGGAACTTCCTGTTTGGGTGAAAGTCCTCCGTGTTCATCTGGGCCTCCTGTTGTTACGGAGGAAGTCCAGCAGGGGGCGCCACCTTCACAGCTGTCCTCTCTGTGGCGGCTGACAGGAAACAGACCTGATAATACATGTGGAGTTTTATATTCAGGAGGATAAGAGAAGAGCTGTTTCTGGTCATTTTGTGTTTTTCTTTTAGGACCATGAGATTAAAACCATAAACTAATTAAAGATCTAAAGGAATGCATATCGCCTGCCGCCTTTAAAAGATTGAGATCATCTGATGGTGAGAAATTATAACCTTTAAAACATCTTTGGGGTTTTTCTCGTGTAACGTTGCAGTTGAGGGGGGGTATGACTGTGTGTGTGTGTGACTGAGAGTGTGTGTCTGCAGAGTGTGTGTGTCTGACTCAGGCTCTGATAACGAGGAGCTCAGGCAGCAGCTCACAGATGGAAGCTGATAAAAGTGGAGGAGGTTCTGTTGGTCCGGTTCTGTCGGTCAGGTTCTGTCAGTCTGGTTCTGGACGGGTTGTTGGGAGGATGGAGAGTGATGGTTTTCAGGCCTCAGAACCTCTGATCTTACTGTCAGGTTCTGCCGGGCCTGAGTTCTGGTGTTCGGGCTGAAGAAACGGCTGATAGACATTTATTCATGTTTTATAGATGAGCTGTTAAATAACTTCCAGAGCCGTTCTCACAGTTTGTCCCGTCTCCTGCTCACCCCGAGTGACTAACGCTCGTCGACAGACGGTGGGCGGACGTGCTCAGCAACGGGCCCGTTTAAAGCCCGGCAGAGATCGGAGCAGAACCGAGCCTCCGGGCCGGACTCACAAAGAAAAGCAGGTCTGCTGCAGAGACGGGCAGGTCTTCATTCCTGGTCCTCAGTCCTCAGAGGAGGAGGAGGAGGAGGAGGATAGTGATGACGATGATGATGATGAAGATGGTGATGATGATGATGATGATGATAAGGAAGACGATGATGATGGGGATGATGATGATGAAGATGAGGATGATAATGATGGTGGTGGTCGTGGTGGTGATGATGAGAATGATGATAGTGATGACGTTGATGATGATGAAGATGGGGATGATGGTGATGATTATGAAGATGAGGATGACGATGGTGATGATGATGATGTTGGTGGTGAGGAAGACGACGATGATGAGGCAGACG
>NC_051448.1:24167350-24173741 GCF_001649575.2 Kryptolebias marmoratus | reverse complement strand
CTATTCCACAACATTTAGATTATATGCAGAACTGTTGCTCTTCTCATGATTAAATGCTGTTTAAGTGAAAGCTTGGTTTTGTCTAATTTCACAAGGGATAAATGAAAAATGGATAAATGGATAAATGACTAAATATAAATGAGAATATAAAAATGCCAATTAATTATTTATGTATTTATTTCACTCATTTATTTATCATTCATTGATTTATTTTACCCATTTATTTATTTATTTAATTTTGGCTGAAATTGCTCTCAATACTCTGTGACATATCATTTTTTTAAACAACTACAACCCCATTTGGTATTCATGAAATCAGCAATTACTTGGTTCAGTTGCATCTGTAAATATTTCAATGGGCGTCGGACAATCTAAAATATGAAGTTAAATTTAAACATCAGTTGTTTTTATTCAGAAAATCCACTCGTTTTGCATCTTGTTTCATTGTTTTTGTAAGGCAGATTTGCTACTTCCAATATGACGGTCTAGCCAAGATATCGCATTGACATGGTCCATGTCAAGCTGTTTTTGTAAAGTGCTCAGGTATCAACAGTGGGTATGTCTGGTTTCCTGTGCAATAAAATGACAAACAGCCTTTTTATTATTACCTGATAATTGCTAGCCCCCGCAGATGAAGACGAGGCCATGGCGACTAGAGCTCCGGTCAATACTCCTGGCGCTCAGTCTGGTGGCTCTTCTGCTTTAATTTGAGAGCATGGGAAATCTCCAACACAGACTGAAATTGCTGTGCAAATCTGTCAAGATATTTTCTCCTCTGAGATCCACGTCGTAAGCTGCTTCTATTGGTGAAGCATGTTAGCTTTGAAAACCAATCACATGCATAAAGAATATCGATGATGTGTTAAAGATAATTCCAGTTCCCATGGTCCCTGAACGCAACAGCTCTGTTGCGTTCAGGGACCATGGGAATATGTTGTTCAGCCAATGTGTTGAGCTGTCAGTTATGATTCCACACCTCTGTCACCTGAGGTCCCACCCCACGCCAAAACAGGGTCAGAAATTTAAAGTAAAAAAAAAAACAAAAAAACAAAACTTGAATCTTGAATTTTTCAAGCTTCACATTTTTTTTCTAGTTGCAAAACTTTTTTTCAGTTTGATTTTTTTTTTCGGTTTCAAAATAATTTTTCAGATTCAATTTTTTTTCTGTTGAGCAAACTTCATGGCCCCAATTTAGCTCCACAGACGCCGCTGCTCAAAACTCAAAATATTAGGTGGAAGAAAGTATGAAGTTACACTGATGTACAGCAAGGGGCGGTATGCACGTCACAGCTGTCTGCGATCTGCCATCGAAGAAGAAAAAAAAGGTCGTCACTTTCGTTGCGTGAGCCAATGATGACCTCGGACTGGCATATAATTTAAGTCACTTTTATATCATAGCGAACATATTTATTATACATAATTTTATTCCGCCGCTCCGAAAATGACACGAGCCTACCTCAGACCGTCCTCCACTGCCAGCAGCCCTTCAGGACCTGAGAGGTTGTGAGCTTCAGCCGTGTTATTTGAAAGCGGAGACGCTTCGTTTATTTTTATGTCAACGTTCAGCTCACTTTGACCTCAGTGTGGGAAAAAAATGACGGTTTCTCGGTTACCGAGTGCGACGCTGTCTTTGAAACAGGTAAAAGGATCAGCGGGGTGTTTTGTGGAAGTCTCCCCTCAGAGCTGTGTGAGCTGAGGGTCGTGTGGTTTGTCTCAGTATCTGCAGAGGCAGAAGGTTCTGGCGATTTACAGAAACATGCTGAGGACCATCCGGCAGGTACCGGCCGAGGAGGACAGGAAGTACTTGACAGACTGGGCCAGAGAGGAGTTTAAGAGGAACAAGACCGCCAGCAACCAGGTGAACTTTTGTGTGCTTTACTGGGTCATTAGGGGAGCCTCTCCTGGCGACCCACCCTCTTTGCAAAGATCACCTTTTAAGATATTTGCTATCGCCGCTGAGCCATAATGTTTTTACCAGTGTGTGTGCGTTTGCAAAATATTTCATAAACCAACGACTTTGATTGAAACTTACAAAAGTAATCATTGGACTCACATCTACACCTTCTGGAGTTAACCGAATTCAAGATGGCAGCCACTGCCAGCTAACCATAAGAGACACATAAATGAAACACATAAACACTCAGTTTTACAGCTGTGAACCTGAAGTTTGGTGTGGTAGTAGCTGAGACTGACCCCACCACATATTCTGAACACTAACACATCTCATGAACTGGACAGGTTTCAGTGAAACTCTGCAATTATTACATGTACAAATACAATTGATAAGCCTTTGGAGTTTTTCCAGTTCCACTTGTGCATGTGTAATACTAGATTTGTAATCCATGTAAGCCTCTTTGTGTGTAACTTTGGACAGTTGTATCTGTAATGCAGTTTTGTCTGTGTATCAGGCGACTTTTTGTTTCACCTCACAAATCTGATAATTACAAATTACGAACCTTCTACGCCTACAAATCGTTAAATACGTGTGCACGAGTCGCCTGATACACACAGACAAAACTGCATTTATGCACAAATCAGGTTACGAGTTACAAATCTTTTTGAGACTCATTCACGTTTCCGGGTTAGCTTCAGATTTGTGCATAAGTGGTGCTTTCAACTGCCGGTGGAAAGCTTGGTCATCTGAGTTTTGTTCGGAGTCTATTGTTTTATCCTCTTTACGTTTGGCACTGGACTTGTGCCAAAGTGGTTAAAGACATATTTATGTGAGAGAAAAAATAGGTATGTCTCAGCACCCCTTAGTTACACCTAACTATAGGGTGTAACTAAGACTGTTTATTTATATATATGCATTTATGAGCTGTACAACTGTAATTACATGGGTAAAAGAAACGACCACTAGGTGGTAGAATTCTCTGGCTGGGAAAAGCATTCAAACTGAGAGGCAAGAAGAACACATGGCTGGGCATCCCAGTGGTCTACCCTCAAAAATAAGTGAATGTTAAAACCTGCACATTTTACTGTTCATATTATTATTTGATTTTAATTTTTATTGGTCAGGTTTAGGTGACCCAGATGTTTGGTAAGGAGCGCTAGCAAACATCAAATGTTAGCTTGTTCCCCACCATCATAGACATTATTTACGTAGACACCTTGAAGACTGGCGCTGTCTGTTGGAGCTGACGTGTCAGCGCGGCTGCCAACTTGGCGGGGTCCCTCACATGCCCCCAGTTTATTTCTTTGTACTGAGGAAGCTGTATGTCTAACAAAAATAATCATAATTCTCTGAATCTTTACCCGATTTCCCCACAGTTTGGTTTGTTACAAACAGCATAGATGTAGTTATGATACAGGACACTTTTACACATTAAAAATTTGTGATATCCTGCTAAAATACTTTGTTTTATGCTCTTTAACAAAGACAGACATATAGTATGGCATATTAATAAATAGATACTACAATACATTTCATATTTTAATAAAGAAACAAGTTTGATTGTTCATTTCAATTTATTTCACTCTCTCACACACATATACACACAATCCTGAGCCTTCTGTATACACCACAGCAATATTTTCTTTATATACACACACACACACACACACACACAGTTTTTGTGTTTTTAAAGGCCTGGAAAAATAATCTTTAAAAACTCCAGGTCATTTCAGGGTCTTATACTGCCCTGCTTGTAAGTGGGGTTGGAGAGCTGAGGTTCACTTTCAAGGAAATACTGAAAAAGGTCCACTGGAAGCTCTCTGCAGCTTTCCTTCAGGTTTCTGTGTTCCTAAGACCCATAATACTTAAAAACAGCTTGAAAAGGTTTTAGTATCTCTCAGTGTTTTGTAATACACAATACATCACTAATTCCTTAACATACAGAAAGAACTAACAGGGGTTTAACAAAGTGTGATATTAACTTTAGTTTTACATATGAATCATAGACATTTCTGTTAACATTTACAGTAAAAAACACCTCCTCTTTGGAGATGAGATGGGAAGTTTAAGACCGATTGGGTCACAGCATCTCTAAGCCAGTCCTGTTAAAGTCCTCTGGTTTCAAAGGTTCCCTACAGATCTGAGACCAATGACTTATATACTATTGACATGATGTGGGGAAAAGGAGGTGAACCCAGAGCACAGACTCATTTTGGAAAGAAACTAATTTATTAACGGAACAAAACAAAGGCTGACAGGGCAACAACTAGACTAAATAACAAAACTCACGATTGGGACTCCAAACCATGAGGGGAGAGACAAGACAAGGGACCAGGAAGCTCAGGAGGGAAACACACAACATAACGACCAGGACAGTGAGAAGAATGACAATGAACCAGCAAGGAACTGGAGAAAGTGACTGGGTTTTAAAGACAGAGGGTAATCAGATGAAGTGAGCACAGGTGAGATGATAGGAACATGTGTAGCTGGGCGTGACAGGCAAATGAGAGCGACTGAGGAGAAGTGAATGATGGCTGAGGCACAGAGACAAGACAAAACATGAAGACAAGAAAGGAAACAATCTGAACACAAAAACACAAGATAAACCCTAACCCTAACAACTATAGACATGACATCACATGACTTTGGATGAGCTAAAATCGCCGCCATCTTAAGTAAGTAATTCATTTCACCCTCTCTGTTCAGCAGTACTGTAATTCCTTGATATTGCGCTGCGTTTGCTGCACAAATCGTTGCGGAAAATGCCCAGATGTTATAACATTTCATCGAGGCTATGAAGAACTGAAACACAATAATCTGATCACTGAGGAGCTCAAAGCTGGAATCACTTGTAGGTAGGTCATTAAATGGGACATCTTGATGCATATTACATGAAAAATAAGAGGTTTATCTCATTGTATATTATATTACAGATCAGTATATAAATATTAATTATTGTGATCCCTTATTCTACACAAAACCTATTCAAATGACCCTGTAGCCAATGTTACTCAATTTTTTTTATAAAAAATTTCTAATACAATATTATTGTATTAGAAACTTTTAAAACTGAAATAAACATTTTACAAGTTTTTTTATTACTGTATTTAAAGTTTTGTATAAATCCATTTTTAAATATGCAGCTGGTAGAACTTAAAAGCAATCAGGAAATCAACAATGACCATAATCCCATCTAAAATCTGTTTATTTTCATTTAACAGGTGGTTAGAATCTGTTGACGGATCACCAGGCTGAACGCTCTGAAAGTGAAGACACAACAATCACCAGTTTCCAGCTGTGCACCCTGACCTCTGATAAGATGTCCTTCAGGCAGCAAACTGAGTTAGATGAAGACTCAGCGGAGGAAGCAAAATAAGTTTTTTTTAATGTTAAAAACAGGATTTAAAGTTACTGTTGTTTAGTATACTATGAATAAGATAAATAAATATACTATGAATATAATAACTAATTCCTGATTAATGAGTTCAGTTCTTCAATAAGGTACTCAGAAGTTGGATTATGTTTTGCAGCAGGTTTTTAATGATTTCATTATTTATTTCTGTATTTATTAACCTTGTGATGTTATGTGTCTATGCAGTGGAACCCCTCTGTCCAAGGCTAATTTCTCCCAAGGGAGACAAATAAAGAGATTTTAACTTGATCCAGCTTTTAATGTGGGAGTAGTATTCGAAAGTAGGGTATGCCTTTATCGCGCTATAGCAAAAAATCTAGTTAGGCGGAAGTGGGCGTGGCCAATGTAAAAAAGATGCCAAATCTTCCATAGTTTCAGGTGCCATCAAGATTTTGAGAGTAGGACTTACGGTTTAGGAGTTATTCGCAAAAACGCATTGTTCTTTGTTATAGCGCCCCCTAGGTATGGGACGATATGATTTGTTTTGTCGGAGTAGCGGTCGGGTTTTTCTATCAGACTGCCTGGTTGGCTTTTCCACGAGTTTCTCGTTTTTCTGCCGGAGAAGAATAAAAATAATAGAGAAGAATTAAAAATCCATACAAAAACAGTAGGGTTCCCTGCTCCGCTGGGAGCAGGCGAACGGCCATGCCTTGCATTGGCCGCCCGCTTGCTTCCGCAGGCTTGGAACACTAATGACGTCATGACGTTGGTCAGTGTGCGTTCGCGCCTACGGCTGGTGTTCTGACGACCTGTGCTTTCTCGTCAGATTTTCCTACCGTAGCACGGCCAAACAGCTATGTCTAACAGTCGGTGCCACCCGCCAAAAACTGCTACCGTCATGTTTACAAACCGAAAAGTATAGCGGTTCGTGTTAATGGTAAATATCATTGGATACTGAAGTGGAAGCTTAGGAGTTATGCTTCGCATAGCATTGGAACAATTTATATCCACGACGAAAACCTTTCTAAAACCACAAATATNCTTCCTTCATCAGAATATCCTACCTGTTAAATATAAGCGGGTAGCACAAATAGATCTATGCATTAAAAGCAGCAAGTGTCTGAAAAACATTACAACTTGCATAC
>NC_051448.1:24148346-24167250 GCF_001649575.2 Kryptolebias marmoratus | reverse complement strand
ATGGCTTGCACTTATATAGCGCTTTATCTAGTCCAAGGACCCCAAAGCGCTTTACACTACAATCATTCACCCATTCATCCACACATTCACACACTGATGGTNGGTAAGCTACATTGTAGCCACAGCTGCCCTGGGGCGGGCTGACAGAAGTGAGGCTGCCATTACATTTTAATGGCTTAAAATAAAAAAATAAAATTAGAAAAATCTAGTTATTTCCATGCAGTGTCCAGAAAGAGGTGTTGTTCAGCTTGTAGGGCACCAGAACTGTTTCCACCCACCTCGATCATCATTGTCATATGAAATAACTTTTTGTCACAACAAAAAACAGTGGCTGGTAAAATATTTGAGTGGCTGGTAAAAAAAAATTTGACAAAATTTTTAATTTCCACCCCTAGCAGAGGGTCATTTCTGGGGTTTAATAAATAGTTATAAGGCTATCCCTTCTCAGCATAAGATGATCTTAGTTTAACACTCTGCCATAAAAACATCTTTTGTTAGCAGAATATGCAAAACATGGTGACAAAAAATAAGAGGAGAGCAATGGGATTATGGCAAGACACATGAGAAGACTGAGCTCTCTTTGGAGCTCTGTATTTCAGACATACCTCACAATAGAAACATCAGTCAAAGTTTAAACGGGTCAAAGAAAGTTGAACTTCACATGTCTGAACTGGTGTTTCAAGATCTTTTACAGTTTTTACACAATTACAGTTTAAATTTTATGATTTGTACAAATTTTCCAACAATGTTTAAGAGTTGACAATGTCACGCTCAAACTTTTAGCTGTGTAAAATCTTCAAAAATTTTGCAAACAAACGTTTTAGTAAATATACAAATTATACATAAAAACATAGGTATTTGTCTTCTTTCACCCAGTGGGCCTCTTGTCACATCTACATAAAACATCGTAAAACATAAAATGCACATGTGACCATCAGAGTCTTCTGCTGCTGACAGTTCAAGAATCTTTACGGTCTGATTTATAGTTTTTACATAGACTGTTCATTTTCAGTAAGTTTTTCTTCCTCTCATTAATTTGGCAGTCAGGGAGTGACAGACATGTATGTGGTTACCATGGTGACCGCAAGGAGCCACTGGCAGCAGCTTTATCGTTTCTTTTTACCTTGTTTTTCTTTACACTTTTTATACAGTTCATACACCAAAATGTATTTTTTCTTTTTTTTCCTCAGCTTAGATTGTTCCAAAGTTCTGTTGGAATTTTGGACAGAAGCTGCTTTGGAACCCTTAAGCATTTTTGCAGAAATCTTCTAACTGTACTTTATCTGCTCTTCTCTCCTCTGTTTCAGGATGCCATCCGCATGATGATCACACAGGCCAGCAAACATCTGGAGGAGCTACAGAAATCTATTGCTTTGGCTCAGAGTTAGAAATGGAGTGATTAAGCTCTCTGCTTGAGGACTGTTTTGAAATCTTCTTCTCTGCAAACCATCAGGACTTCTTTTTGAACATCAAACACAATCATGGCGTGGTGGAACGCTCACTGTTGTGAGGTCTCTGATTGGACGATAGCAGCTTGAAAACCTCAGGCTGGGTCTTATCATGTTCAAGGTGACCATACTTTTCAAACTAAAATCCTCTGCCACACCATAAATAAATAAAAACAAAACACAACTGCATCCAGAGTTAATTATTTTTAATACAAAATGTTTTCTGAACTATTTATATGAAAGTGAAACTAACTGCAAACATTAAAACAGACATGTCCTCTCTTGTCATACAACACATTCAACATGGTTATTCTTTAAATCTGCACAGTTTTAGGAGGGATTGATCTTGTTTATTTATAAAATCAGACATCCTGGAATGGTAACCTTTACATACAAGAGGCGTTTCCACCCCACTAAAATGTTTTTCCTGAGCCGCAAATCTGTTACAACAGCGAGTGCCAACTGCTGCCCGAAGGCCACTTTCAGCTCACTGGGGTTAAAGCTTGAAATAAAAATACAGCAAATAAAAGCTACTGTTTATTATAATATAAAACTAAAAATCTATGATAAATTGTTGACATCAGTATTGTTGACAACTCTATTTATGTGAAAAGAGGGGAAAAATGTTTTTGTCCTCTTTGAAATTATTTAAACACTTAACTATGTAGGTTTGAGAATCATATCAATATTTGTGAAAAAAAGTTAGCGAATTACTAAAAATTAGGTCAGTTTGTTCAGTATTTATTTGTGACTTATTGAATGCTTTTAAAATAAAAAACTTTAAAAAAAACTTTTAAAATTTAAGTTTTTATCAACAGTTATCAGAGATATGTTTGCAAAAATGCATAGTGTTTTTCCTCTTAGTAACTTGTCCTAAAAGGTAAAAAATAGCTTTCTGGTAGATTTGAAAGGCAAAATTACAGTGTGGCTAGAAGTTGGATAAAGAAAGTGGCTAACAAACTACTGGCCTGATCTGATCGATGTGTTTCGCTCCTAGTACTAGTATGTACGAAAAGTAGGAAAAGTCAGAAAAGTAGGAAAAGTCTTTTCTGTTGTGCTTGTATAATTCACTGAAATTAATTTCCATGTTATTTTGGTTTAAAGTTTGGGTCAAAGTTACAAAGAGCCACAGATTGCAGATCCTGTCCTGGGGGCTGCAGGGAGCACACTCAGCTGGAAACAGGAAGACACTGGGGTCCCTGTTTCCTGTCACGTTTGATATTTGGAGGAGGGTGAATATGTAGACTGCATCACAGGAATTATATTATGTACACTAACTTTAACATATTTTTTCTTTCACAGGAATGAAATACATTTTTAAATCTATTATTATTTTAAACCAAAAAAAATTACATCTTAAAAATGACAAATTTAAGTTACATTTTTTGCTAACTGTTTTCATTGTATTCTGAGTCTGTAAAAGAAAAAAACTACTGATGAAAGAAAACCATAAGAAGTTCTGTTTGCAGTTTAACACAAGCCATGTAGGAGCACAGAGAACATGCGGCAGAAAACTAACACTGAACATGACCCTGAACACACCATACCCATTGTGAAACGTGGTGGTGGCAACATCATGCTGTGGGGAGGCTTTTCTTCAGCAGGAACAGGGAAACTGCTCAGAGTTGATGGGAAGATGGATGGAGATAAATACAAGACAGTCCTGGAAGAATACCTGTTAGAGGCTGGAAAAGACTTAAGACTGGAGCGGAGGTTCACCTTCCAGCAGTACAACGACCTGAAACATCCAACCAGAGCTACAATAGAATGGGTCAGATCAAATCATATTCATGTGTCAGAATAGGCCAGTCAGAGTCCAGACCTAAATCCTGCAGCAGTTCTCAGATGCTCCTCATCCAATCTGAGTTGCAGCTATTTTACAAAGGCCAACATTTTGGTCTCTAAATGTACAAAACTGGTAGAGACAGACACTAAAGACTTGCAGCAAAAGGTGGTTCAACAAAGGGGGGCTGAATATAAACGTACACCCCACTTTTCTAATTTTTATTTGTCAAAAAAATCTTGAAAACCAATTATTTTTCCTCCACTTCACAATTATGCACTACTTTGTGTTTGCCTATCATATAAAATCCCAGTAAAATACTTTGAAGTTTGTGGTTGTAATGTGACAAAATGTGGAAAAGTTTAAGAAGTATGAAGACCTTTTTAAGCCACTGTACCAAAACAAAACTCATGTTACAAACATTCCCTCAGAAAATCTTTAAGGATGTGGCTCTTAGCTAATGGTTTTAAACAGTTCTTCAGAATCTAGCTGGGTTTACTCTAGAATGTACAAGTGATGAACTCCATTCTATGTTTCCCTTCTATAAATCACCTTTTGGAGGTCTTTTTGCACTCCTGGGTTTATTTAAACACTTTACACAACAGTTGTTCTTGAACTAAAGCACTAATTGTAAACATTTATACATCAGACTGGCGCTACCATGACAACAAACAAAAGAAGGATTTAAAAGATGAACATTGTTAGCAGCCACCATGCAGTCATCTGTGGACCAGTGGAGCTTTCTCAATGACATATTCTGTAGCTTTACAAAAGGGAGGTATAAACTAATCCTACCATTGTTTTGATGGATGATTTTTGCAGTAATAGAAGAAGTGTGTTGTTACGAGTCCTGATGGTTAGTCCTCAGCAGGTGGATCTCATCCTCCAGATAGGCAATCCTTTCAATCAGAGCAGCTTTATCAGCCTGAGCCCTCTGATCAGCCTGCTGGTGAGCCTCCTGCACCTTCTGTTTATACCAGCGCTCTACCTGTGTTAACACAGCCTCAAAGAAGTACTGGGTCACCTCCATGGAATGCATGTTGTCCCTTTCCTGAGAAAAAGATGCTTCGCCAGGCTGATTTCCAAAAACCTCTAGAGTCCTGATTCCTGCTGCCTCTCTGGACTTTGTCCTGCCTTGGGAGTGTTTCTTGTAATGCTTCCCACTGACACGGCCATGCTTGCCGTCTCTGCTACTACAGCGGCATTCTGTGCTCACAGACAGGGTGTTTGTTCTGTTCTTCTGTCTGCCATTGACCTCCAACTCTACTGAGTCCATGTTCTGTAGGTCCTGGTTCTTCCTCTGGGTGTCTGCAGAGATCACTGAGCGCTCCTTTGGCCGGACCACCTGGATTGATGTCAGAGGGCTCTTTGGTGCTAGTGATGTGATCTCTGCTTTTTGGGTCATAACACCATCTGTTTGGACTATAAATGAGATTTAGTTAATGTTTTGTCACCCTGTAACCACAAACCATACTACTGATTAGCATCTGGGATAACAAAAGCCTGTATCTCAATGGGTTGACTATTGAAAACAAATTATGAACAGGATTCATAAAGAAGTTCCTAAAGTGTCAGAATCCTTTTTTACCATGTTTCAAAAATGTACAATGCAAATTTTCTCTCAAAATAGTTGCAGAGTTGTTGTAGGCATCTCAAACCATTCTCAGTTTATTTTCTGTAATTCTAGAGTGCTAGAGTTGCATTTTTTTTGTGAATTGCCACCTGTAGATTATCTTGACACTGTTGCACTTGCAAAACAAAACCAGGACTGAATCTGTGTATGGTTCGTCTTTGGTTTTTTCGTTTCAAAATAAAATTGCAAAAACAAAACAAGCATGTGTTTTTTTGTTTTTTAAACAAAATTAGAAAAACGGCAATTGCAAAAATAAAAAAGGGGCAAATTTTGAATCTGTGTATGGTTCGTTCTTTGGTTTTTTCGTTTCAAAATAAAACTGCAAAAACAAAACAATCATGTGTTTTTTTGTTTTTTCGTTTTTAAAACGAAATTAGAAAAACGTAATTGCAAAAATAAAAAAGGGGTACATTTTGTTTTTTTTTTTAACTGCAATGGTTAAACAAAAGACAAGCTTTTATTTTGTTGTTAAATCAACGGGACCTTATGGCGGAACCGGAAATGAAGACCTGAACTCCTGGCACATAACTTTTTTAGTTACCAGTAGGTGGCGGTAATGTACTGATTTAATTACTTACTGGGAATATTAAAGAAATCTTGACGGTAAGATCATCAGCTCTCAATGAAATGCATCGATTCCCTCTAAATAAGACAAACGTATCCATTTTAAAACTGGTAGATTTTGAAGTGCTAACTGAAAAAGTTCTTGTGGATTTTAATGGCGGTTGGCAAAAAACTGAAGGTGTACTTTACCGCCACCTACTGGTAACTGAAAAAGTTAGTTGCCGGGAGTTCAGGTCCTCATTTCCGGTTCCACCATAAGGTCCCATTGAATTAACAACAAAATAAAAGCTTGTCTTTGGTTTAACCATTGCAGTTAAATAAACTCTTATAACTCTTTTGTAGGGTGGCTGAGTTCTGCCTTAGAGAAGAGGTGAGGAGTTCCTTCATCCGAGGGGAGCCTGGAGTAGAGCTGCTGCTCCTCTGCATTCAAATGAGCCAACTCGGGTAGTTCAAGCATCTTATTAGGATACTTCTTTGCAAGAAGGTTGCAGGTTTGCGTCCTGTCTGGGCCCTTTCTGTGTGCAGTTCACATGTTCTCCCTGTGCATGCGTAGGTTTTTAGTTTCCTCCCACTGACCAAAAACATACAGATTGGGTTCATTGGTAACTCTAAACTGTCCCTAGTTGTGAATGAGAGTGTAAATTATTGCCTCTCTCATTTGTCTCTACGTATCCCTGTGATGGACTGGAGACCTGTCCAGGGTGTCCCCTGCCTCTTGCACAATGACCGCTGGAGAAATGCAACATAAAAACTACAGCGTTTTGAGTTACTTTCTGTGTTTCCATGAGGATGAACACATCTCTAGAAATGGTACTGTATGACAAAAGTTAATTAAACAACGGAAAATCTAGTAAAAAAATGGATTGATAGAAAAAGATGAACTCTTAATGGTATATAATAATGAGCAGACGTATGTGCATAGGTGAGAAGTGGTAACTATTTTGTATCAATTGTGAATGAAATGACAACCACAAATTCAGTGAGACTGCAGCTGATTTTCTTCTGAATTTTACCTCAATTTTAAGAGTCAAAAAGTTGCAGCCCAGTGAGATACTGTCTTTATGAGACAAATAAACTATTCAGTTTTTTGAGGCAGCATTGCTGAGTCCCCACTCCAAAGTATTCTAATTAGGAAACATCTGCTCAGGTTAGCTTCCCTTCTACAACAGAAAAACACTGAAAGCTTCCATGTAAAGTCAGGGGCAGGTCTAGCATATTATTTTTTGGCATGAGCATAAATGGGAAAAGGTTGGCATGTATAAATGACCTATTTAAAAAAGTAGGTAAGTAAATAAAGTGTTGCATGTTACGGTAATCATGAATTATTACCAGGTGAATGCATTTCTGCTTTTATAGCCAATAGAAAGCCATATTAACTTACCCAGACAGTGACCTTTTTCTGGGACTGGCCTTGCAAATGTCCAAATATTTTACCTCTTGACTAACAACTTTAAATATACAGGCTGTGTAAAGTATGTAAAGTACATATATATACACACTTTTCTTATCTTTTTGACGACCCTGTCTGAAGCAGCTGGTCTTTAAGTCTTTGTTTTATAACTACCTACAAATGTCTGAAATGGTTAGTGTCTAACAGTGCTGTTGTTACATCCAGGTCAAGTAGTGTTTTAGCTTTTCTTTTACTGCTACTCAACATATTTCCAGTCAAATGGTCTTTTAAGTTAAGTTATTTTAGTGAGATTAGTCCAGAACTGGAATGCCAGAGAGATGAAGGCATGCTGCAACTTTGCAGCTGAACAAAAGGGGAGGCTTGTCTGATAAATGATGTTAACTATTTAATTAACTTTTGTCATACAGTACCATTTCTAGAGATGTGTTCATCCTTATGGAAACACAGAAAGTAACTTAAAACGCTGTAGTTTTTATGCCAGGTCTGTATGTGGCGCTGTAACGCTGCCACAAAAACACACCAAAAACAGGAAAGAAGACATGAAGCACACACTCCAAACTGTAAACACAAGAAGAAAAAGACATGCAAATACAAAAGCAAAAACCAATTTTTTTGTGCATTGACGACGAAGTAGAACTTCTACTTTGTGTCACATTAAACTTGACTGGAAGTTGTGTCAGTCCAGATTCATAGACATATTGGTCATTTTCAGACAGAGTATCCAGAAGGGACAGCTGGAAGGAAGTTTTCCTCATGGTGTTCAAATATGTGGCTAAGTTCTTCATACATTAGTGTTGGTCTTTTAAATCTATTCCCATTTTCCATATTTTTAAATATGAACTTGATGTATAATGTTGATCTTTTTCTGCAGTTTTTTTTGTATCGTTGACAGTTCAGTAAAGTGTTAAAAACCTTTTTGTTCTGCTCTATTTAATGGTATTGTTCACAATCTTTGTCTGTTTATTGAATAACAGGATATGAAGGTTTTACTGTAGTTAAGAAACTAGCATCAGCAGCACAAACATATTTATGTCATCTGTTATAATTTTTAAGATTGTCCCACTTAAGGAAGGACTATGACTATGAAAAGGTTGTGTTTTCGCTGTCTACATGAAAATATAAGGGTGGTGTTTCAAGGTTTTTTCACTTTCAAACCCATTGTCAAAAAATAGTTTTGGGCCTTCTAAAATGCTATTTCAGTGTACACAATGCTGAAAAGAAAAAACAAATCCTTTGTGGATGGGGTCTAAATGTTTTCTTGGTTGTTTTATTTTGTAAGTTAGATTTTGTGGAAAGACAAAAAAATCGCTAATATCAGAGATTCACTGGTGGCCCACTAACAACACTTTGTTCTGTTCGCCTTGGAAAATTTGGACTGATAAATGCAGGACAAATGAGTCCACTGTACAAAAATGGACTCATAGTGTTACCCTTAATAAAAATGTTAATTTTCCCGTTAGCTTTAGTGGAGGTGCGTATGCGTTGTACCATTACCTGGAGAGCTATCCATATGAACCACAAAGTAGTGGTTGGCTGTTTTGTCCTCTTCCACACTGGAGCCTCCACAGCAGAGGGGTTCAGAGCTGTTCAGCTCTACACCTTCAGAGCTGTGCTCCTGCTCAGCAGCCAGCACAGCGTGTTCAGCTCCATCAGCTTTATTCACACACTCAGCTACAGAGGAAGACTGCTGCAGCCTAAAGGTGCTGAGGTCTCCTGTGCCGCGAACCTCCATGTTCTCCAGTTTAGACAGACACCAGGTCTTTAGCTTCTCGACTAGACACGCCTGATTGAAGGACAAACAACAACTGATATTAAATAAACGTTTGTTAACTAAAGTCACAGTTGTTAGATCATATCACCTTTGTTTGTCTGTAACCAGCAGAAACCAATTTATGCACAATACATTTGGAACCAGTAAGAGGTTCTAAGATTTAACTGTGTTTAAAAAATGTTAAAATCATCTTTCTATAACCTACAGGCATGGAAAAAAGAAAGTCCACCCTTTTTTCTTCTTTTTTCACCCCCTTGGATGTTTTAGATTCTTTTATTGTTGTCTTAAATAAACCTGAGCAATATATATTTGCCTTTTTTTAACAACGAAAAAAAAAAAGAGAAAAGAACAAACTTTTAGTGTCAAAGTCAGATCAAATTTCTACAAAGTAAGGGCAATTTAAAAAAAAAAAACGTAATGTAAAATAAGTGAGTGCATAAATATCCCCTTGTACTAATTCAACTCAGTGAAATAATTTTTGAAAAGTACAAGTCAGGGGATGGATAAAAATGGATTTCCAAGGCCAACTTTGCTAACCGATAACATATTTTCTTACTAAAGTTGAACACAGCTGGATGGTAGGAAATGACAATTTATTATCTCTTAGAGTTTTAAATATGTGTAAATTTGTTTTTTGTTATTGCATATTAAATAATAAAGCTTTTACGTAACTTAGGAGCTCATTTGTGAGAAAAAAAACCTTTTCTTGTCCTTTGTGCACTGCAGGAGAGATATGGAAGGAAAATTCTGCCATTAGTTGAAAGCGCACATATTCGATTTGCAAGCAGGATTTCATCTCTTGCTTTCAATACTTTTAACGCTTGCACTCAAAACTTCTGCTCTCTTTCAAATATTCTCTTTTCTCTCTCAAATCTTTGTGGTCATGCTCAGATTTCCTCCTCGCATGCAAAACTTCTCTCTCTCTCACGGATCGGATCTGCGTTTGCAAACCTCTCTGCTCTCTCGCTAATTAGCCAAGGTAACTGATTGGCTCATTAGTGTCACATTGGTAAGCAACTTGTCAGATGTATTTAATGTCTGCTTATATATTTTTTCAGGGAATTCTAGGTGCTTCTAATATTCTTTTGATTATATTAGCATGTATAATATTTATTTTCAGGTGGTAATAAATGCTGGGATTTTGTTTAATGAAATTAATGCATAATTATCAACTTATTGATGTACATTTTCCCCTTTGTTTTTGAGATATGGAGAAAATACAGAACCTGGTGTCTGTCCATTAATTCTCCTTCAGCCTCATCTCCAGGCTTCAGTTACTGTTCCAGACCTTTGTTGGATCCAGCTGCTTTTCTATTTCTGGTAATGTCTGCTGTTTTGAAAAACAAATGTATTTGTAAAGCTGTATACAGATTCATTAATTTTTTTAACAGTGATTTCCAGTTGTTGTAAGACAGTTTAATCAACCTTCTCCTGGTGGCCTTCATTTGTGAACCGGAGCTGATCTACTTCCTCAGCTAATTGTATTAATTGGGGTTTCGTTAATGCTTTAGCTTTAGATGAATTTATAAATAAAGATCACATCATCTGTCTCAACATTTTCTGTGTCTGTATTGCTAACATTCAGATATTTCTGTACTTGTGTTTTGCAGAGAGAAGGTTGAAGCTTTTCACCAGTGTCCCAGTCTACCAGGCTGCTACACATCCTTTGCCTGTAAACTTCAACTATTATCAAGTCCTTTTTTATCAAGAAAAAAATGAAGGCAAATATTCTAAATAAATCAAAGATTTTTAATAAAGTCTTTGATTTTCTTTTATAATGGGAGAAGTTTGTCACGATATAGTCCCCTTTGTTTTGAGCTGCTTTTCATCATTAAGCAGGAGAATACAGCGGTAACACCGGAATACTGTTTGTTTTGGTCTGTGGCCTTCAAAGATGGCGCTGACCGACTGCGTGAGACGTAAACGCTCCACAACATCACTGCACAGTGACGTCGGTTCCAAAGCTCTATTGTAGCCACTGTAATGGGAAAAATAGTGTTTCAGTGATTCTTGCTGCATGTGACCACCATGATTTAGTTTAGTTATGAATGCCTTTATTCTTATCCCTATAGGGTGCCAGGATGCATGTGTTATCTGGTCCTTTTCTTTCCCCCTGACCCCTCCTGACTGTATGGAAATTTACCAGTATGTGCCTACAAGCCGATAAAGGATGTGTTCTTTATTTACCTCCCCTTTTGGTCAGCTATCTGACCCTTCTGTTCCGCCCGACCCCTCCTCATCCTACAATGGTATAAGAAGGGGGAGCTATTTGTAATGCTTCAGACTCACTCTGTTGACTCACCTCAGCACAGTGATTTTCAGCTATATAGTTTAAATAAATTATCCTAAGACAAAAATCTTCGTTGTCCTCTTTGTTAAAGAAAATTCCACAACAATTTGGCGCCACGAACAGGATACCACGTGTGATCACTAGCGGAGAACAAAGATCTGGCGACTGATCATCCTGCAGAGGAGAACTTAGCAGCCCTGTCCTCTATGATGGGCATTTGGGGTCCAGATCAGAACTTTTCCGCTGGACCACGGCTGGTATACGAAGGGGGATTCTCCCTTGGGGAATTTCCAGTAATCAGGACAATGGTGAGTTTTTTTTTTCATATTGGGTCTGGAGAAGTCACAGGGGGTTGATAGTTGAGACTTTAAGAAACCCAGTGTCAATAAAAAAAAATAAAATAAAAGTCTCAAGGTTACCTGTGGTTGCTGACTGGGTCAGAACAGAGATAGAAGAGGTATTTTAGCACTTTTGCGCCTGTGAAACAAGTTTCATTAAGGCAGAAAGGCCAGCAGGAGACGTCCTGTCTGCAAAATAAACGGATCCGTTAAGTGGGTGATTCTCCAGATAGTCCTATATGCTTAGGATATGGTATGTGTGTGTGAATGAATAAATGGTGCACCGGGGAAAAGAAAAAAGTAAAGAAAAAGAAAAAGGAGCAATGGGTTTTCTGAACAGAGATTTTAAGGACACGGGTATATATTTTTTATTTTCTGCATTGTGTGGGTGGTTTTTCGCAGCAATAGATGTTTTTCACGGTTTGTATCTGTGTGTATCAGTGAACCAAAAGGGTTTTCGGAGAATTCAAGACAGACTGATCATTGCTGTGTTTTGTGTTTGGGGGTTTGGACTAGTTTAGAAAGGATTTTTCAGTTTAAGGTGTTCTGAAGCGATGTGAATTAAAACGATTGTCAGATTGGCTGTAGCCCCAGTGATCAAGCGGGTTCCAACATTAGAGGAATCTAGAAGCTTCTTGGTGAAATCTGAAAATCGGGTATTGCACTATTCACAAACTCTTGAGATCACGTGTATGAAATATAATGGCTGATAAAATGTTGAGTGAATGAGCTTGTTGTAAATCTGGCCTTTTGGGGTCGGTTCTTAGTGAAATTTGGTTTGAATGATTAAAACTGTTAGAAAAGAAGTAAAACAAATGAAGATATAAATTAAGAAATAAGAAATAAGTAAATAAATAGGTAAGGAATAAATATATATAATTAATAATAAGTAAATAAATAAAGAATAGATAAGAAAATAGAAATATAAATAAAATAGGAAATAGCAGAGATAAGAATGGTTACATGGTTTAAATTATGCTATGATCTAGTGTAACATGAATAAAAAATTTAAAATAAGCAAAAGGCTAAGAAAAAATAGCTGAATAAGAAAGATTGAAAGCTGGTTTGATGCATAGAACTCAGAAAACTATCAAATAGAGATGATGATGAGTTTAATTAGAAGCTGTAGGCTTTTACTTTTCTTTGAATAAGATAAGCGAAATTGTTCTTGAACAATTTAAGGTTAAACAAATGTGTTTTAGTTTAAAATTTGTGAAATATAATTGTGAAGACCTAGAAAAGCAGTTACATGATGTCTCCCCAACTATAAAAAACAGCTTGAGATAAAAAACAAAACAAAACCTTCTTCTCAAATCAGATCCCTTATCAACCAAATACAAGCAGATGCCATTGAGTGATGTCAATGAAGATTCAGCAGGCATCAAAAAACAACCCCCATGCCTGAACAGTAACACACAACCTGTTTGAACTTAAGTATTTTACTGAGCTGGGTTTTATAACTCGAGGAGTTTTACAGCGTTCCAAAACTTTTCAAAGAGCTCTTTCTTTGTTGGGCATCCTGATCCTGAGGGGATGACCTGTTGTAAAAACATTCACGACAGGGGTGACTTGGATCCACGCCAGCCACTGGACACCACATCATCAGCTGATCTCTCAACCACAGGGTAGAATAATCCCTGAGATCAGCTCCTGTGTGAGGTAGTCTACCCTCACACAGGCAATGCGTTTCCTGCTTCTCTTCATCATCGGGACAACTGGCCTAGCAGAAGACACTACATTGCTCGTCACTCTCCTGAAGAAAGCAACGCTGATGGATGGATTCCTCTGATAACATGACTTTCATACATAGCGAGCTCCAGAACCTCCTAACCCCAGAAGGAGGAGAACTCCAGCACCATTTGGAATCCTTGGGCCTGGTTCACTTCTGGGGGGCTTCAAGCAATACTTATGCATTTGGTTATGATTTTATTGTTCTGCTTTGTTATCATTAGTGTTATACTCTGCTGTGTCATTCCTCTTGTGCAAATGCTGGTGGCTTTGTTATTCACTGCCACCACGTTTAACAACACTCTCCTCTTCATCGAACCAGCTGAGTTTGACCCTGATCAAGAGGAGGGTGAGGATTAAGGGGAGGTTTTTTTTGGAGATTTTTATGTGTAATTGTTATTTTATTTCTTTGTTTTAGTTTGTTCTCCCTTACTTTCTAATTTTTTATGATGATTAAAACAAAAGGTGATTTAATCAAGAGGAGGGATTGTAATGGGAAAAATAGTGTTTCAGTGATTCTTGCTGCATGTGACCACCATGATTTAATTTAGTTAAGAATGCCTTTATTCTTATCCCTATAGGGTGCCAGGATGCATGTGTTATCTGGTCCTTTTCTTTCCCCCTGACCCCTCCTGACTGTATGGAAATTTACCAGTATGTGCCTACAAGCCGATAAAGGATGTGTTCTTTATTTACCTCCCCTTTTGGTGAGCTATTGCCTCTTTTACATGGACCCTAATTCAGAAATCCGTCTCTACTCGGCTCAGCTCAATAAAGAATGCATCGCATTCACACCGGCCAGTTTGTTTGGTAGCAGAGGACTGCTCCTCGTGTTGCGGGGGGGGGGGGTTGCGCTACCGAAACTTAGCGCAAGTTGTGTAAGCGCTATGGACAAAGTTGGCCCTGTGTTGTTGCTGTTTTTTAAAATTATGGGGATTCTCCTGAGGAAGAGAGGCGCAGTGGAAGAAATGCTATGGATGCTGCGATTGTTGCGCGGAGTAGGACAGCTGTTATCCACCTGAATAAATGTTGCAGGGTAAGCTAACGCTGTTGTTTATATTCCCACCGTTCGCTCTTTATGCTTGCATCTGGTCATACCCACAACCAATGAGTGAACAGGAGCTAAGCTTGCGCCGCCCACGAAGCAGGGCCAGCCCGGCTGGCCTAACTCCAAAGCAGGGACCAAATAAGCAGGCTCGATGGCGAAAAAATGCAGCTGTAAATGCGCGCAAAGCGAGCCGAGTAGAGTGGAGCCGGGACCGTTAGGGTCCGTGTAAAAGGGGCATATCTGACCCTTCTGTTCCCCCCAACCCCTCCTCATCCTACAATAGTATAAAGAAGGGGGAGCTATCTGTAATGCTTCAGACTCACTCTGTTGACTCACCTCAGCACAGTGATTCTCAGCTATATAGCTTAAATAAATTATCCTAAGACAAAACTCTTCGTTGTCCTCTTTGTTAAAGAAAATTCCACAACACCACACAGGCACACTCACTAGAAGGAAACAAACGCACCCCAGAGGAGTCTCCCCCTGCCCGGAGGAACACTGTCATTCTATTGGCTGGAACAGTGGCTAGGTGACGGTGCTCTCTAAACCGCAAGCGAGCAGAGAGGTTTGCAAGCGCAGATCCAATCCATGAGAAAGAGAGAAGTTTTGCGCGCGAGGAGGAAATCTGAGCGCGAACACAAAGATTTGAGAGAGAAAAGAGAATATTTGAAAGAGAGCAGAAGTTTTGAGTGCAAGTGTTAAAAGTTTTGAAAGCAAGAGATGAAATCCTGCTGGCAAATTGAATATGTGCACTCTCAACTAATGGCAGAATTCTCCTTCCATAGAGAGATGCCCTGCTCTGTAAGAAAGTAACTAAATTTAACTTTAACTTGATTTTGAATGACTTAATTTGTACTTTTACTTGAGTTTTTATACAAGTAACCTTACTTGTACTTGAGTAAAATTTGAATTCTCTTAGAGACTAAAAGATTCTAAAGAACAATATCATTTGGACAGATGAGACCAAAATGCACCAATAATGTACAGTGACATGTCAACCAAACACAAAATAGTAGCACTAACACCTCATACCAACTGTTGGCACATTGGTGGAGGGCTCCTGTGCAGTCACTGAGTTGGCCCTGAACTTTTCTGTGGACCAAAGGGTTCTGGAGTCAATTGTGAGGACGTCTGACAGCTGAAGATTGGACCAAACTGGATCAATATGCAACAGAACAATGATCCCAAACACAGCAGCAAGTTTACAACAGAATGGGTCAAAAAGAAAAGAACCAAAGTGCTGCAACAGTCCAGTCAGTCCAGAACCTGAACTTGACTGATATGCTGTGGTGGGACTTTAAGAGAGCTGAGCAGAAACTAATGTCTGTAAACTTCAAAGAGTGGGCCAAAATTCTTCCACAACCATGTGACAGAGTGATAAAAGTCCTGCAGAAAACCACAGAGTTCTTGCTGCTAAAGGTGACAAGGCTCTGTGGATTTGGATTCAGAACAGTCGGACACAAACAAAGTTTTAAGGATTTTATTGTTACTGTCTGGCTAAGAGAGACGCTAGCTCTCGGAATAGCACGCTCTTCGTGCAGCTGGAGAGACTTTCAGGCAGGTAAGACCACCGGGGACGGTGGGCAGAGAAAGGGGAGGTCTTTGGGTATGGGGAGCGGGCTAAGAGGAGAGTCCAGTAACAAGCGAAGGGTCAAAGCCGGAGGGGAAAAAGCAGAATCCAAATCGATACGGGCAAGGGTCGTGAGTCGAGGATCAGGTAAGAGGTCAGGGATGAGAAATCAGGCATGAGCTGTGGAGTAATGCTGGACATCTACTTGGCGAACAGTTTAATAATCTGGCCCTGAGTGAAGTGCAGCATGGGTTTAAGTAAGGTCAGGAACAGGTGAGCATGATCAGGTTGATTACTGTGGCATGAGTCCAGGTGGCGTGGCAGGAACAGAGAGGCTGTGACGGGAGGCGTGGCAGGAACAGGGAGGTTGTGGGAAATTACTGTGGCATGGAACAGAGGAACTGTGACAAAAGGAGGTTATACAATTTGTGGGATCAGGGGTTGGAACCAGTTCTTCACAAACAGATTTAGCATTTTGGCTTCATTGTTATTTAATAAATAATACCATGGTGGAATCTGTTCGTTTTTTTTCATGTATGAGGTTAGATTTTAATCATTTTAGAACCTGAAAACGACTAGATTATTTTTTTATTATTTCCTGAAAAAGAGGGTAGACTTTCTTTTAATCATGACTATAAACAAGGTTAAAAGCACTTTGAGAGTTTAACGCTAAAAGATAAATCCATGTACAATATTGGTGTTACATAATTTGTCTGAGCAACACTTAGTAACATGAATATTGTTCAGATAAAGCCTAAAAGAAAAGCATTTAGCAAAGACATGCATCAATAGATCCAGATTCTAAATGTATAAAACTGTATTCCAAAGTAAGGTCAGAGGGGCTTTTTCTCCAGCAACATCCACAGTGGGAGTTGTGTTACCAAGGGTTTCCCCCAGTGTATTATAAGCCTGGCGGCCCGCCAGGTTATACTGCCCTTGCCGCCAGGCTAAGCTCCGCTTGTTTATTGTAAAATACGTCATTTTATTATACACGTTTTTTCTACCTGCACCCCCAAAAGAACTTGACACGTTAATCACCGTGCGAGGGTGGGCGTGCCAACAGTGATGCAAGTGCGCTGTCCCCGCCCCTGCGCAGTGTCCCGTCGTGTGGTTGTGCACCTTCCAATTTTTGTAACTTCGAGTGGATCGCGCGTGCTGCGCTCCATTCAAAATAGACGATTTTAGTGTTCTAGCGGCACTGGTTCGCCTGTATCAGCACTTATATGATCCCTCTGTGAGAGATCACAAAGATAATCAAATGGTTTAAAACTCAAGGAAGGAAATTGCTGCTCCAGCCGATAAAAAGAAGTGTTTAGAGACCACAAAGGGAAGAAATATTGGTCTTATGATGGGCGAATCACAACTAAAGCAAATAAGCAAAAAAACAATGAAAGTCAAACTGAGTGCTTTAAGACTACTCTTTTCGGAGAACACTGCACCGACGTAAGCGCCAAGTATAAACGCCTACACCGCGCACTGATGTTTGCGCCCCGTTCTTAGAGCCCTGCGCGACTCTAATAAGCCCTGAGGCTGAGACACCTTCAGCTACCTGGAGTTAGCATGTCGTCGGAGCCACAGCAATAAACATGGAATGAGTGGGTTTAACTAAAAGTGGTTAGTTGAGCCGATATTCAGCGGGTGGCTTCACAAGACCGAATATAGTAAGCATGTTTTGTACTTAGTGAAAATATTAATATAATTTATCCTTATTTAACAGTGAAATTATGCTACTAAATTCAGAATTTGATATGCTTTGTTTTGTTGTTACATGTAGGGATCCAACATGTAGCCTGTGCCACAAAAAGCACAGTACAGCAACTGTCTATGTTTCAGAGTTTTCTGTTGTTTTTCATTGGCCTTGATGTAAAACGTGTGTTGGTGCCTTGTTTGCACTTTTTCTTTTACAGAAATTTATTTGTAAATGTGACTTAAATTAGGAGCAAATAATTTAATTTAATAATTTTAATTATTTTAATTGTATTTTTGCTTAAAAAAGCATTTCAAAAGTGTCTTTTTGTAAAACTGTAGTTGTATAAATATTTGACAAAAATAAGTTGCAATATCACATAATAAATAGCCATATTTTCAACTTTCCTGTCAACTTTAATCTTTTTTTTTTTACTAAATCATGGTCAGCTGCGATTGGCCACCTACCAACAGGCTTACCCTCTTTTCTGGGGGAAACCCTGGTTACCTGTCTCTTTTCTGTCTCCATCTGCTCCTCTCGGGCCCTTTGCTGGATCCTCTGCAGACACTCACTCCTCTCAGCAGAAACTCTTTCAATCATGATCCTATTAAGAGCTCGTATCTGAAGGCCATCAGATCACATGAAACAACAACAAACTAGAGAAATTAGCATTCTCTACAAAAATACAGTGTGAATGCTGAGCGCTGAATGTCGTTGCTGAAATTTGTTTAAAAAAAAACAAAAATTGAAATATTAAAGTTGAAAGGATCGACACAAAAGGTAAAATTACCAAAACAAAAGATAAAAGCTAAGACCAGCAAAACAGTAGCTAAAGCCTAAAATTAGCATAATGGTAGCTAAAATGAACAAAACAAAAGCTAAAAGCTAAAAATGAAGCAAATATGCTTAAGTAGATATTAAAGAGCAAATAGTATTTGAAAATTTTAAGTTTTCCTTTCATTAATGAAAACATTGTAAATAAAATTAAACAATTCAACAAGTATAAAAGTTACAAACAAACAAAGTCATAGTCATAATGTTTTGAGTTGTATTTTTGGGCTAAATTTTAAATGATTATATATTTTGAAGCTACAGCACCTTGCTATGAAAACACAGCAGGATTCAGACAGTCTCATTACGGTTGAAGCTGTGATTTTGTTTTTACCTGGTGTCTGTTCTTGTGGTCCAGTTGGCCTATCTTGCTGTTCATCAGGTCATGCACAGTGCGGAGCTCGGTCTTTATCTCCTCCTTAGTGGCCTCCACCTGATTTTTCAGCTTACTGATGAGTGGATCACAGCGGCAGCCATTCAGGGGAGCCTGCAACATACCAGGTAGTGAAAACAAATGTCTGCTTGAAGTGCCTCCTGCAGCTTCAGTTTATCTCAACTGTGGAATTTACATCAACTGCTAAGGAAACTGTGAGCTCACATATCGATCTAGTCAATTAACCCCTTACCACTCGATCTCAAAAAGCTCAAGAAGCCTGGAAAAGACGTACCCAAATTAAATTAGATGCTATTCTTCAGCCTTTTGTGGTTCAAACTAAAGATTAGGCTCCATGTGAAGTTAACACTTTGAAGTTTTTACCTGAGCAGTCAAAATGATTGTAACTTTAACCAATTAGTAGTTATT
>NC_051448.1:24131025-24146695 GCF_001649575.2 Kryptolebias marmoratus | reverse complement strand
GCTATAGGCTTGCAAATGAGGGGAGGAGACTTTCATGACTTTAGGCATGGGAAATTAGAGGGGCTCTAGGGGGGGCAGAGAGCAACCCAGTTGGTCAGACAAAACGTCAATCAAAAGTGGCGCGCTATTTTGAAATTTAAGTTTATAAAAACAATAAATGTAGCAAAAACTATACAGATTTGAATAGAAAAGGCAGTAAAACGGCCCGTGGGCGGGCCGCCACGTGGTATGGGGTTAACCTTATTTAAAACCCCAGTTCCAACAAAGCTGGGACACTGAGTAACATGTTTAAAAAAACAAAACAAAACAAATGCACAAACAAGGTTGTCACAAAGGGATCACCTGTGATCTTGACCTTTTAAGTTTTCAAGATTAACACAGAAATAAACAAACAAACAGGACCCAGATGCACAACTAAAGACATTAAACATGGTAGTTAACATAAAACACACTGCATGTATATATTGACACTTTTACAAGTGCATTCACACAAACACACACTAAAAGGTGACAGAGGGGAGAGACTGAGGAGTTAGTCCATTCAGTTTAATGTGGCCTTTGTAAAGTGCTCCAGGAAGGGATTCCAGTAGCGTTCAAAAGTGTCCTTGGAGCCCTTGCAGAGTTTTTTCAGTTGTATTATGGACATCATGTCCACCACCTACAGGTGGAAGGAAATGGGAGCAGATGACTTCCAGTCTCTCAGGATTATTCTTCTGGCAGCAATCAGTCCCAGCTCCAATGGCTGTCACATTTCAGTAGGCACAATCCCTGGCATCAGAAGGCATCCGAAGATTATAAGTCCTGGTTCGGGCAGTAAGGGGGTCTTATATGCCTTGGAAAACCCAGTTAGTGAGCAACAAGGCCAAAAGGCATGAGAGAGCGTACCCTCCGACATATTGCATCTGTCGCACATTGGGGAGACAGGAGTAAATCTTATGCAACCTGACCTTAGAATACTATATTCGGAAGTCACCTGGACCTGGGAGTATAGAGTGTGTATGAGGGTGTGAGTAGGTGTGTAGTGTCTTTTTTTTTTTTTCTGTATTCATGTTGGACGAGTGGATGTGAGTTTCTGTATATGAAATTGTGGGTGGGAATGTGTGATTGTGTTTGTGTATGGCTGTTTATCTGTCAGGTTGGGTTCTGGGCTGCCACCTCTCCTGGATCATCTTAGGCCCCTCATTAAAATGTGGGGCCAGTGTCCCCCCCGTCACACACCCCCACCGGTGATTGGTGCCTCTGCCCGCCGGTGCGTGGGTGGCTCTTGTCTAGGGCTGGGTTAGGGTTAGGGTTAGGGTTAACCCTGGTGGCTGCTTGCTGGGGCCTGGGTGCTCGGGCTTGGTCCAGCCCTGGCTGGGGGGTGGTGCGCCCTCGGGGCTCGTTCTCTCTGTCCATGGCCGGATCTGCTCTGGCGTAGCGGGTTGCCGGCGGGGCCTGTGGGCTCGTCGCTGCGGCCCCCTGGGGCTTCTGCATCGTGGCTGCCGGGGGTCGCCTGGAGCTTGCCTCTGCTGCCCTCTTGGGTGGGGTCCGGTTGTCCCTGCGGGGGGCCCCCCGGGGCTCCGGGCTTGGGGGGCCGCTGTGTGTCTGTGCCTCCGCTCTTCCTTGTGCCATCCTCATGTCCTGGGGGGTGGATCTGGGTCCCCACACTCACTACCAAATATTCTTAAGGAGAAACCATATAGATACATATAGATACACATACATACATATCTAGATTCAGGTGTCTGTCAGATACACCTTCAGTTGGGCTGCGGTTGTCACTAAATATCCTCTTGTATTACCTGGTTCTGTGTACTTTCCATTAAAGTTATAATTATCATCATATACTGCATATGCTTTTTGTTGTTGTGGATTCTTTGTTATGTTTTCTCTTTCCGCACGTCCCATGGCAGAGTTCAAGGGTGTTGAGTTGTTTTATCTCTATGGTTTTTCTTTTAAAACCTTTTCCTCCATCTCTTTTCCCCGTTCTCTTTCTTCTTTCTCATCTTTGTGTCTATTACAATTGAAATAAACCCAAAGCAATTTCTAATAAAGTTTCATATACCAAGGGGAACATCATGGTGAAAGCCATAATGTTCTGCTTGTGAAAGCAAATCTGTTGGGTCTTACCTTGACATTCAGATGACAATTCTGAATGCCACACAGCTGGACAGGACACGTTTAAAAAAAAATAAAATAAAATAAAAAGAATAGTGCAAACGGCGAGTCCCTACTATTTATTGAACAAGAGCGGATTTTGGAAAGACACCTCTTCCACAACAATTCAGAGATCGTTTGCCCCAGCTTGGTCCCCCAAGCCTCCCTGAGTTTTGTGGTGTGTGCAACAGCGCTGTCACCAAGCAGACGCATAATTTTTTAAATAAGGTGCCTGGAGTCAGGAGAGCCCCCTAGAATGTCATAAATGCTCCAACAGCAGAGTGACATATTTCCTAGTCTTTGACTTGATATTGTGCCTGACCTGTAGGTATCGAGAAAAAAGCGAGTGGGGCAAGTTATATTTGTCTTTCAATTGGCTGAATGATGCAAACTTGTTGTCTATATACATATCCTTAATTGACATCAGTCCCCTTCCCCTCCAGTCATGATAATCTTTGTCCTGCCAAGGAGGCAGAAAACTGTGATTAAAGCATATTGGCGTCTGTACTGATGTATTTGGTATTTGGAAACTCCTGATCTGATTCAAGATTCTTACTTGGTGTTTTAGCACAAAGCTCAGATTTCTATAGGCTTCTGGTTTTTCAAAACTGGCAAGCAACATAGCTGGTAAAGAGGGGTTGTTTACCTGGCTAGCTTCCATCTTGAGTTTCAGCCACTAGGTTACCCGGGAACCCCCACTGTCAGAACACCATGGCTCTGATGTTGGTGGCCCAGTAGTAATGTTTGAAAACTGGCAGGCCCAGCCCCCCCTCCTCCACTAGCTTCTGTAAATGCACCCTGGAGATCCTAGCATTTTTCCGTTCCATATGTAAGACTGAATAGTCGAGTTTAAGTCTTTAAAAAGGCTGCTGTGAGAAAGATAGAAAGATTTTGAAATAAATACAGAAACCTGGGAAGGGAGATCATTTTGACTTAACTGATGCATCCAATCAGTGATAGGGGCAAGGTTTTCCAGTACTCAATGTTTTGTTTTAGTCCTGACATGAACTTTGTGAAGTTAAGCTTGAATATCAATTTTGGATCTTTGGGTATGGTCAGCCCTAGATAGGTAAAATGGTTATCCACCACTTTAAATAGGAATTTTTGCAAAAATCCAGATGGGTAAGTATTGGAGAGAGGCATTAATTCACTCTTTGACCAGTTGATGGTATATCCTGACATTTTGCTGAAAGACATGATCAGGCTGAGGAGGAAGGGAACCGATTCTACCGTGTCGTTTAGATATAACATCATCGGCGTATAGGCTAATGAACGTTTCGACATCTCCGACTCGAAGCCCCCCAATGTATGGGTGCTGTCTTATGGCTACAGCCAGAGGCTCCAGTGCAATGGCAAAAAGTGTTGGTGACAACGGACAACCCTGCTGGACCAAGCGCTGTAAGCAAAACGAGGCCGACTGGTCATCATTTGTCAGGACAGAGCACACTGGTTCGTGATATATCAGTTTCACCCAAGAAGTGAAAGTCTCACCAAAGCCAAACCTGTGCAATGCCTCAAACATACAAGGCCATTCAATCTGGGTCAAAGCCGTCAGGGCCGACAACTTTGCCAGATGGAAGGGCCTTTATTGCATCCCTGACCTCTTGAAGCGTTACTTCAGACTCAAGGTAATTCCTGTCAGACTGACTAAGCTCAGGCAGTGGGAGCGAGTCAAAAAATTCATTTAGATTAGGTTGTGTCACGCTATTCTCAGAAGTGTATAGCTGAGAGTATAACTCTTTGAATCTACGATTTATATCAGCAGGGTTGGTTAGAAGGGTGCCGCTGCTGGATCTAATACTGAGAATGGACCTTGCGGCGTGGGCGCCCTTCAGCTACTGAGCCAGCAGCCTCCCTGGTTTGTCTCCAAGCTCAAAATTCTTTTGTCATAATTTCAAAAGCAGGTTACTAACCTGGCCGCTCACAATTCCGTTACATTCATATTTAAGTTTCAATATTTCCCTGTGTAGTCTTCCGGCGATTTAGAGATTTCAGGAGTGCGCTATTAATTTCTATAAGGTGCTTCTCTCTTTCTTTTTTAAGGGCTGAGGTAAAGGAAATTATATCGCCACGCAGGACAGTCTTTAACGCTTCCCATACGTAGAATCTGATACTTCCCCGTTATCATTTATTTCTATAAAGTCCCTCAGTTTGTTATATTATAAGTTATATTTTTGACAATGTTGTCATCATTAAGTAAGCTTGCGTTGAGTCACCAGGCTTAAGTCTTCCCAGAAAGGGAGAGATCTAATGTTATAACCAAGGGTCAATGATCAGAAATCAATATATTATGATATTTAGAGTTAACAATTTGAGAGATCAGGTTATTGCTTATCATAAAATAATCAATCCTGCTATAGGATTTGTGCACATGTGAGTAAAATGAGTATTCTCTGCACGTGGGATGTTGAGCCCTCCAGATATCAACCATATTCCTAGATTTAAGAAGGTTATTAATGATCTTGGTGGATCTGATGCTGGTCATAGAAGATCTGTCAAGAAATGGATCAAGATAGCAGTTCAGGTCTCCTGCTATTATTATGTTTGAGTAACTGTCGTCTGGGAAGAAGTCAAACTAAAGAAATTTGGTTCATCTGTGTTTGGACCATACACTCCTAATCAAAATCTTAAGACCCGTCAAAAAATTGCAAGAATTTGCATTTTGCACTATTGGATCTTAAGAAGGTTCTAAGTAGAGCTTCACAATGTTAAAAGAAGAAATCAGCGTAAGAGACAAAAACTTTTGAGCGGGGAATTAATTGAAAACTGCATTTACACTCAAACGTGATTTTTTCAGCTGATCAAAAGTTTAAGACCATAGCTAAAAATAACCCGAAACCCTCCCAAAACAGAAATCAAAGTGTCCAAAAAAGGACTCAGTAATGAGTAGCTCCACCATTCTTGTTGATGACTTCAAACAATCGTTTAGGCATGCTTGATGCCAGTGTTTCCAGGAGGCTAGTGGGAACGTTGCTCCAAGTGTTGAAGATGGCTTCACGAAGGGCATCCACTGTCTGGAACTGATGTCCATTTTTGTAAACTTCCCTTGCCATCCATCCCCAAATGTTCTCAATTGGGTTTAGATACGGGGAACATGCAGGATGGTTCAAAAGAGTGATGTTATTCTCTTGGAAGAAGAAGTTTTAAGATTTTGATCAGGAGTGTATATATTATGAAGGGTTAATGGTTGTGAGTTTATCATAGGGATCATTCTTGACCCATGAGGTGTCCAGCTGAACAGTTTTATATTTCTATGTTAGAGGTTTATCAATTTAGAGCTTAGACAAGAAACTGTCTACAGACAGATGGACGGCCTCAAACCATAATATGTCTCTTCTTAGGACGGGCGTATAAAAACAAAATGCAATGATTTTCAAATCTAATAAACATATTTTTTCACAATGAAATACACTAAACATATCAAATGTTTAAGAAATCAAACTGTTTTAGGAAAAAATAAGTTAGTTTTGTATTTGATGGCAGAAACATCTTAAACACAGTTGGAAGGCTGTAAAAGTAAGTGATACAAATAAAAAAAACAGCTAAAAGATCATTTTGCAACTAACTTGTTTAATTGGCAACAGGCCTTCTTACTGAGTATAAAAAGACTAGGTATAAAAAAAAACATTTTAGAGAGACTGAATCTCTCAGAAGTAAAGATGGACAGAGGTTTCCCAGTCTGAGGATAAACTGAGTCTAAAAATAGTGAAACAATTTCAGAATAATGTTCCTCAATGGAAAATTAGGAAGACTGAATATCCCATCATCTACAAGTCATATCAACAAAAGATTTCAAGAACCTGGAAAAATATCTGAGGTCAAAGGTCAAGGCAGAAAGCTAATATTAGACAGCCATGCTCTTCAGCCCCTCAGGCATCACTGCATTAAAATCAGGACTGATTCTGTTCTAGATATCACTCCAGGAACACTTCCACAAATTACTGTCTGTAAACACAGTTCACCATGCTGTCCACAAATGCTGCTTAAAGCTCTACCACGCAAAGAAGAAGCCAGATGTGAACATTATCAGAAACACCACCATCTTCACTGGACCAAAGCTCATTTAAAATGAACTGAGGCAAAGAAGAACACCTTTCTGTGGTCAGATGTAGTCAAATGTGAAATTTTTTTTTTTGGAAACCATGGATGCCACTTCCTCTGTAGTAAAGAGAAGAGGGACCATCCAGCCTGTTAGCAGTACACAGTTGAAAAGCCTGCCTCTTGATACCTTCAAATTCAAAATTACCTTTTCTTTCCTGTAAAAATTATACAGTTTCTTAGTTTCAACATTTGATATGTTTACTATGCTCTATTGTAAATAAAATATGGGTTTGTGATATGTGCAAATCACTGCATTCTGTTTTTACTTATATTTTACACAACTCCCAGCTTTGTCGTTATTGGGGCTCTATATGACACCAATAAAAAAAAAAAAATTAAAAAGAGAACGAGAAAAAATTAATTTAAAATGCAATCTCAAGGAACTATACTGTAAAAATGATGTGTCACCGTTTTGTCCTGGTCAATCTGGTAACACCTATGGGATGTGAAAGAATGAACAATTTTTTAGGACAGCCCAAAATTGCCAAATTCTTTTTTTTTATTCTTGACACGCAGCATAGGTGGATATTAGGACTGAGTTTACAGAAAACAGAACTGAACAATAAATACAATCTGTAAACTTAAGCAGTTATATTGACTGACTGCTCATCATTTTGTGAAATTACCTGCATGATCTTGCCATCTTTGCCTCTATAGAGTGTGTAGAGCTGATAAGCTTTATAGTGGTGAGGGGGAATGGACGAATAAGGGAAAGACCCCGGTCCTTTACTTTTCCTTTTTTGAATGACATCCCTGTTCCTGGTCTCTCTGCGACGAAGAGGGTTGGACAAAGAGGGCTGCAATAGCAATGTGAACTGAACTCAGTAATTATTACATTTCCTGCATTTCACATATAAAGTGGGGATCTCTAAACACTGACTAAACCTAAACCCTGGGCTTTAAAACTTTACCTTTTTTCTCTGCCGCCTGGTCTTCTCTCTCCTGGTATTAGACTCGGCCCAGTCGCTGCTCAGGCTGTTATCTGTAGCTGAGGCACTGTCCTGCACAAAACAGGAACATGTTCAATAGTGTGATTTTTAGAATGTCTGACTAGTTTTCATAAAGGAAATTTTACAAACGACAACAAAACTAGTTTACAACTGCTAAAACAGTCTGCAGCTGCTGGACTAAACTGGAGACAGAGTTTTGGTGGAGACCAGGTTTATGCAAGAGTAATGCATATTGCCTGCCGCCTTTCATGTCAGAGTTTCAGATTAATCATCATATGAAGAGAAATAACTGAGTTAGAGTTATTTTGGTCAAACATTGTAAATGTCATTATGTGCACTTACATGCAATATTGTGAGATGTATTAGCACTCATGTATTGGTAATGACGCTCAGCTACTACAACATCAAGCTTCAGTATCTGTAAAACTGACCAAGTTATAGCAACCTTTGTGTTGGCAAATGTTCATTCAGATGGCTGTGATGGCCACCTGAATTAGGCTGAGTTGTAGGTGTACACCCAATAATTACTTTTCTGAGAATTTCATTAAAATCTGTACAGTGGTTCAAGAAAAGACAAAGAGGATTGATACTAACTATTACTGCCAAAAATTTAAGCAAATAATTTACACAATGTGCAGTGTCTGTTGAAAAAGACTCAGCTACAATCAAACCCATTTTTAAGACAATGTCAAATTTGTAAATTTGAGTTATAGCCATTTCTTGAAGCGCAAACCACAACGACAGATTGTCTTTTTTAAGATGTCATTGTGGTTTTAAATTTGTAGTTGTGTTTAGTGATTTGTTGATGTACTTCCCAATTCAGGGCTACAGTAAATTTCTGTGTTTGCTAAGGTCGCTTAGCTGTGGCAGCTATTTTGAATGCAATTTGTTCAAAAAGTTAATCAGTTGTAGATGTACATCCAATGATTACTTTTTGAGTGTCCAGTGGTTTGTGACTTACGAACATGGAGGACAACCAAACACACACACACACAGGCAAAAACATTCTGAGGACAAAAGGTTGGGAACACGGGCTTAATGAGACACCTATCACAAAAAGTAGTTACGATTTACAATATTTTAAGAAAATATCGTTTGCCACAAATTCAGCTAACTGGCACCTGTCTTGGTTAAGATCTGAACTACAAATGACCTTCTAACTTCTCATTAAAGCTGTGTGACCTTTGAACTCAGTGGGGTCAAATTTCTTTACACAAGGTGTCAAAATTAAAAACCTGGTCACGAGTTAAGAAGCAAGTTTTGTTAACAAGAGAACTGGTTTGAAAACACTTTTTTTTTGTCTGGATTTATACTGACAGGAACTCAAGCCCAACATTTCACAAGGGGAGCCCCCAAGCTTTGCAATGATGTCACACGTTCTTCGAATGAGTTTCCTATCCAGACAGCGACAGGTGGCGGTTCTGGATAGTGACAGGTGGCGGTTTGTCTATTGAAGGTTTGTATTTCAAGACACATATTCTTTAAAACATTAACTGCATAGTCAGTCGCCAGACTTTCGGTTGTAATTTTCACCAGGAGCTAAACTAACCACATCCATCAAACTTCATTGTCCTTTAGGAAGCTGAAGAATGACACAGCTGTTGTAGTTTTGGATCAGTTTACACTATTATTTGCAACACACTGAATCTTTTTACCCGCAGGCTATCCATATTTGCTCTTTACTGCTTTGTTTGCCATCCTGTGTTTGGCTCAGGACACGTCATACTTCTGAGTGATCACAAAAAATGACGAAGTGGCCCTAGTAAGTTTTTCAATCTTTTTTTCTAATCAACTTAAAATTAGTGTGAATTTTTTAAAATGTGAGACTCTGAAACCAAGTACTTTTTATGACTTTCTTTCCATTTAAGTTAACTTTAAAACACTTTTCATTTTCCCTTTAAAATTACAGAAGAAAACAAAAAAAACTTATGGATAAAAAAAAATTCAGGAACTATCTGTGATGCTCTAACAGGCAAATCTCAGATTCTGGATCTGAGCCTGAAGTGGACATTATAGTAAAACATAAAAGTAGCTCACACTGATGAAACAGAGATAATTAAACAGATCTCCTTACACCCATAGTTGGAAACCACAGTAATAGAGGATAGTTCAGCTGTGAGTGGGATCAGAGGGGACAAAATTTGACTCCACTCAATGACAGTTTTTTGTCTTCTCTTTCCTTATTTGACATATGTTTTGTGTTCAAAAATTTTACACGGCACAGTTGTAATTACCTTACAGGGTAAAATGTCTTCTCTTGGCACTGACTGAGCTCTACCCTCTGCTTTCAGCTTCTCTCTCCTCTTCCTCACATTCCTGCCACGTACAAATGTCTGCAAATGAACACACACAAAGATAAAAAATATTTAACAGCTTAAATTCATCAGACAGCGAAAGTTTAAAAAAATTAGAGTTTAGTGATTCACAATTTAAAAGGTTGTTTTTATACACACAACACTCATTCCATTTGTGCATGAACAATCAGCTTCATGTACTTAACAGTAAACATATTCATTTAGATTTACTGAGTTGGCATTATTACACTTACAGGTTAAGGAAAGTCCACCCTCTGTCATTTCTAGGGTTAATGTATCAGGACATAATAAAAATGATCTGGTCTTTGCCAGTTCCAAAATTGTTCAAATTTAACTTCAAATAAGGAAAAACAAAACCAGATTAAACCATGTCATTATTTACTAAACAAAAATAAAACCAAGTGTAAAAACTTTCCATGAAAAGCTTCATCCAGGCCTGTTGCTTCCAGAGGATTTGTTAGGTTCAGATGCAGCTGATTAAATATACTGATTATCTGATCATCACCAGTCAGACAACGTCTATAAAGCTGGAGGTTTTGCTGCTCCAGCAAACAGGTGTGTGTTTACACAATGCCAAGGTAGAAAGACATCAGCAATGACTGTTGCTGTCTATTAATCTGGGAAGAGGTAAAAGTCATTTCCAAACTACTCTGAGTTCATCAATCTACAGAGAGAAAGATTATTCACAAGTGAAAATCATTTAAGACAGCTATCAATCTTTCCAGGAGTGGCAGTGCCAGAAAATTCACCCTGAGCATCTGAATGTGCAATGCTCAGAGAAATGACAAAAACGCTAAAGAAATTTTCCCACCAAATGGGAGCAGTGCTAATCTGGAGACAGTGCTCATTTATCACCAGTTCTTTCAGTTTCCACTGCTGTAAGCTCTGGCTCTTATACAAAAAAAAAAGTTCTAACTCAGTACCAACTCTGCTGGGTTCGAGCAAAGAACCACTTTTTTCAGACCAACAACCAATTTTATTTTAAACATTTCATGTTTAAAAATACACCGTTAGTTTCACTTTAACTCTGCTTAATGTAAGATGAAAGTCGTCCCCTTAACATGAATAAGAAGTGGGGAACATGAATATGATCAGTGAAAGAACACCGTCTCTGATCTGATCTTCCTGCAGTTTGTGTGTTTGTCTGTTCTTGTTTGTCTGTTTTTATTTGTGTTTTTTTTTTTAGAGTTGGTTACATAGCATTAGGCAGTGGGTCAAAACACTGCACAGAACAGCTTTCACAATCACTGTTTTAAATTGACTTCATTCACAAAAGCTCCATTTAGAAACATTTTGGGCTTTTTTAATGTCACCAGCTGGTGTTAATAGATCCTGCTAGAACTATTCACAGCAGTGTTTTCAAATACGATCCAAGATCAGAAATGAACATTCAAAAAACACCAATTGTTGTTTAAAACATGTTTTTAAATTAAACTGGGTACATTAAGACATATGTTTGACAAAATAATGACACAAACCCTGTGGTCTATAGGGATAAAGTGTCTCTCTGCCAAACAGGTTTTTAACTTGAAGCAGCTAAAAACCAGCACAAGCACCAGCCCTGGGCCAGTACTGGAACCGCTATAGTAAAAAAAAAACTTTTTTGAGCTCTATCTCAGATTGTACAGGCCCCATTTAGCAAGTTAAATGTTAAAGGTCATGACAGGACAATTAGAAAAAGAATGAACAAGTATGGCTTGTTTGAAAGAGTTGCAGGAGAAAGCCTTTTCTCTCGAATAAGAACATGGCAGCATGACTTTAATTTGTAAAGTTGCAACTGATTGAAGAACAAGAAGAAAGAAACCCAAAGGACAGATGTTTACCAACAATGCACAGCAGCAAACACAGAATATCAGCACAAACACTTCATGCTAACTGTCAGCACGGTGGTGGAGGGATGATGAATTGGGCTTATTTTGCAACCAAAGGACCTGGGCATCATATAGTCATTGAGTCAACCATAAACTGCTCTGTAGACCAAAACACTTGGAATAGACCAAAATAAGTTGTGGGTGAGAATAGAAGTGATTTCTTTTTGTTTCAGAGGTAAAACTGCCTTTAAACAATTGTTGTTGAGTGGTTTCAGTTTTTTGTACCATTTTTGCAGGCACCAAACTAGGATGGCTATCCCAATTTTGTTGTACACAAAAGCAGCACAAGGACAATAAAAATAATTTTAATCTAGAAACATAGTTTGGAATTGAGGTAAATCAGATCTGCAAATGTGAATGTAAAAATAAGGATTCCTCCTCTTAAATCAAGAATGTACACTTGATGAATAAACTCCCATATCGGTTATTTTTGCCTTCAGTAAATTATACAGAGTTTCTCTGTAAACATAAAAATGATGTCCATGACTGTTTGTACCTGGAGAGTTTTGGTGAGAAGAAGAGACACCTCTGGGTTGTTGTGATCTCTGGCCTGGTCCAAAGCTGTCTGACCTGCCTATAGAAACACAAACACAGTAAAGGCAACACTCCAAAGTATGGTTTTCTAAACAGGTTTTAAATTAGCCTTTAATCTAGAATATTTAATCCTGGCCTAAAATGTGGCTTTTTAGATTACTAACTCATTACTAAACTCATTGAATAACTCCTGAACTATGGAGTCTCAAACTAAAGAGACCACTCACTGGGTTTTAATACAGGATGAGAGTTGTGGTATGGGCTGTTTTTATGGTTTTTATTTTGTCCTTTTGTGTTTTTAATTGTTTAATTGTTGTTGTAATTTGTTGTTTTTGTCTGCAGCACTTTGGCCAACCGCAGTTGTTTTGAAATGTTCTATATAAATAAATTTGATTTGATTTGAAAGTAAATCAGATTAACTTCAAAGAACATCTACTAGTCTGAATGAACTGGACTGAGGTTACATATAAAAGATTCTATTTTAAACCTTCCGAATCTCCTATACATGGAGGAGACCAGGCTTGTTGCTCTAAAAGATTTGTGCTTTTATTGCTCAGCATCTTTCTGGACCAGGATTAAACAAATGTGTATTTCCACATTGTAGAACATATCATGCCTGTCATGTGGTAGCCTATACCAAAATTTCAGATTAAGCACAACTGCAGATCTGACTAGTAATGGATGTAGCATATGAGAATGGCCTTGATCCTTTACTTAAATGTAGCACTGGACATAAGTGGATGTCCTCAATGTAGGACTAGAAAAACAAGTTGACCACAAATCATTGTGGTTATAAATGACTATAGACTTGTACAAAAATAAGACCAATTTACAGGCTCCTACTGGTGGAGGGAAGGTGGCTTCGACTCGGTCACAGCCACAGCCACAGCATTTATGGAAAAAACGGTGAGTGTTTTGTGACTTTATTTCACTTATTTCTCTGTCGGTGGTAAGTTTCAAGACTGCACAACGATGACCTGCCTACATCAAGGTGGCAATCAGTTGTATAGAAAATCACCTAGACCATGTAGGTCTGTCTCAAACTGAGACAGGTCAACCCAATTATTTGGATACTTTAATAAACCATTTTCTTTCTACTGCCCACTGCTCTGGGTGTTTATTTTCTCTAGTATGTGCTTAACTACTCAGTGTAGCTATTTTGACAACTCTAGATATGTTGAGCACAATGGTTAAATTCCTTTGCATCTAAAATCTTGCTGGTAACTAAAGAATCTAAATTTTTGAACATGACTGCAGAAAAAGAATACAGGTACTCACATTATTGGATATAAGAGTGGCTGATCCAGCTTCCAGCAGCAAACGTACTGTCTTCTTATGATTCAGAGCAGCTGCCACATGGAGTGGAGTGTCCCCAACCTGCAGGATCAGACATACAAAATAACAAAACAATCACTTCAGCTTCATTTCATTTCAGTTTTTCAGTGCTTAAAGAGTAAAATACAGAGTTTGAAATACCAAAGTCATAGCATCTATGTCCTGCATGAGCTGAACATTTTCAAATTTGAAACGTTGGAAATTTTTTTTACAGAAAAAAAATATTGTGTTAATGTGGTGGGAAAACTGACTCAATAATGACAAAACCAATCAACTATTTAAGTTACAGACTTGTATAACTGATGTGATTGTTTTTCAACACAAAAGTAATGAGAAACATGAAATCATTCGTCAAGATGGTTCTATAGCTGAAGTCAAATTTAAGGAAGTAATGAAAGTCTAAGTAGAAATATGTATAGAGTTCAAATCTTAGCAAAATTAGCTACACAAAAAAAAGTTTTTGTAGAGGACCTTGATACACAAAAATGGAAAAACTAGAACCCTAACCCAGATTAATGACTAATAGAGAACATGACTCCTATTTTTGCCTGTCAGACCACCTTTCTCTCTTATTGTAACTCCTGTATCTGTTGGGATTGGGAATGTAGTGTGTGTTTTTCCCCAGCAGATGGCGACGGGGAGCAGGTTGGAGGAGTGGATGGATGATTATGAGGCGCACCTGCATCTCATGAGGACTCATCACTGAAGCGGCATTTAAGGAGTGGGCTGCCAGTGCTTCAGTGCCTGAACCCCAGAGAAACAGCTGGACCTGGTGGTGTGACACAACATGTTTTAAAAGACTGAGCTGACCAGCTGAAAGTGGTTTTCACAACAATTTCAATTGTTTCCTATCTGTGTCATGTGCCTCGTCATGCTTCAAAACATCAACTATAATCCTGGTACCCAAACAGCCAGCTCATGGCTCACTTGCCAAATGTTTGGAAACACAAGTCTGAAATACATCAGAAACATGATACAGCTAATTTTGACCAGAACTAATTTTCCTGCAGAGAACCAATTCACTAAGCACGCAGCAACCATGGTCTTTCACGCAACACTGGAACATCTGAGAAACAGTGGCTCAGGAGGTAGGGGTTTGTCCTGTAATCGGAGGGTTGCTAGTTCGAGCCCCCGCTCCGGCTGTCTCAGCCGTTGTGTCCTTGGGCAAGACACTTCACCCGCCTTGCCTACTGGTGGTGGTCAGAGGGCTCGGTGGCGCCGGTGTGATGACAGCCTCACTTCTGTCAGCCCGCCCCAGGGCAGCTGTGGCTTACCGCCATCAGTGTGTGAATGTGTGGATGTATCAGTCAATGATTGTAGTGTAAAGCGCTATATAAGTGCAAGCCATTTACCATCTAGTGATAAGCAACACACATCTGCATACTCTTCACAGACTTCTGTTTGGCCTTTAAAACTATCCCTTCAGGCAAACCTTCACTAGACTACAAGACTTCTAGTGGGTTCTAGACTTCTGAACAAGCTGCACTCAGACTGTGCAGCTTACACAAGAGATATTTGCAAGTTTCCCTTGTTAATTTATTGATATGTTGTCTAATTCCTGTGAAAAGCTGAAAAAAATTCTCCTAAAATCAGTGAAATCTTTGTCACTTTCTTGGCAATAAGCTGTGCAAATCAGAGGAACAACCCAAGCCTGCTCTTTTGTCTATCATACCCCTGGGGGGGTTCGCAGGGTGCACCTTACTGTCACCTGGCTAATGTTTCTTTCCTTTTCCCCTGTCCGACAATGCACTGCTTTTTATATGCAGGTTGCCTAAATCAGACTCTAGTTTGTGTGACACACAATCTGGGCTCAAACCTCAGAACTCAATCTCTAGTGTGGAGCGATGATCTCACCTTCGCCTTTGCTTGAGAATAAAATCTACACAATCTACACAACTGTGTACCTATGCTATGCTAGATGCACATAATTGTCTATATGGCAGAAAGAAACAATGTTAATGAGGTTCAAATAGGAGGAAAATGCATGGTCCAGAATATCCTGAACCTTAAAAAAAAAAGTTATAGATGAACAAATAGATGGATGAGTGGATGGATGGATGAACAAATGATTTAACTGATGGATGGATGGTTGAATGAATGTACGGATGGCTGGATGAAAGACAGCATAGAACTTTGATGAATTTTTATCAAACATCCACTGACTGTTGTGGATTAGAAGGCCTTGTATTTATTCTCCCATGCTTTATTTAGCATTTGATTATTATATCTTTATCTGATTTGTGTTTATCACCATTTTATATTTAGCCACCATTTTAAAAGCTTTAACAAGTAGTTGTTTAGTTTATCTGGAAAGAGAGAGATAGGTGGTAAACATCCTGGAATGTGAGCAACGGACGTGCCAGCAAAGAAGGGGGAAGGAGAGACCTTTGACCTCCAGAGAAGGGAGGCAGTGACCCACCCTCTGGAG
>NC_051448.1:24126088-24130948 GCF_001649575.2 Kryptolebias marmoratus | reverse complement strand
TGATGGCTTGACTAGTTTTCAAGGTGATCTGTATCTCATTCCCATTGATTGTCTCCCAGATGCATCTGGTTTTATGATTGTATGAATATTGACTAATGGGGTTTGAATAAATGTGTTAAACTTTAAGGTAACGTCTCCTTAAGGTCTTTCCCAATAACCAACTCGGGGAGGTAAAGGTAGTTTATCTCAACACTGTGATGCCAGGAAATGTGGGATTTTAAAAATAATTGTGACTGATGATACTGTGTGGACTTCAACTCATGTAATCACGGCTCCTTTTTGTCAGTCTTCTGAAAAAATGTTAGAAAATAAAATTCACCTGAAATTAAAGAAAGATATCCACAAAAATGACATCTAACATAAAGATTTGATTATTTTATTATACCCATTTCAAACATATGTTTTGTTTTTTGTCAGGATTTTTTTCATAGCCTTGTGTGTATTTTATTGGCTTTTGATTTATTTATTTTATTTATGTAAAATTGATTAATACAACATTCTTTATGCTTTACAGTTTCAGAAAGAAGAGAATCATTCCTCTCTGTAGTGTCATTCATTTTTGTTTTCTTTCTGTAATTTTGTACTTTATTTGAAGAAGTACAACCTACTGTAAATTATATAAAAAATAAATGTACCAGTACATTACATTCTTGAGACAACTGTATAAAATTTTGAGCACACTGGCAAAAGTGACAAAATACAGCTGCAGATGGAGGATGAAGGACAGCAGTTCGACTGAGCAGACTCACCATGTTCTTCTCTGACACAGAGCAGAAGGTTCTGAGTAGGACCTGGACCACAGCCACATGGTTGTAGCGAGCTGCAACATGCAGACATGTGTCACCCACCTGGAGGAAAACAAACAAGGATTTTAAAATGAATTCTAAAATATACTGGCAACCAGTGTAAAGAAGCTAAAACAGGGGAAATATGGTCAAATTTTCGTGTACCTGTTAAAAGTCGTGCAGCAGCATTTTGAACCCTCTGAAGCTGGGAAATGCATGAATCACTGACACCTATATAAAGTGCATTACAGTAATCCAGCCGTGTGGTCACAAATGCATGGATTGCTGTTTCAAAGTGCTGTCTAGAAAGCATAGGTTTTACTTTGGCTAGCTGCCTTAAATGAAAAAAGCTGGATTTTACAACTGCTCTAATGTGAGCTTCCAGCTTAAGACCAGCATCCATCTTAACTCCTAAATTTGTAATAACTGGCTTAACATATTGAGCCAGGGAACAAGCATCGGACAGAGTGTCTTCACTGGAACTGCCAAAAAACACTACCTCTGTCTTATCTTCATTAAGTTTCAAGAAATTTAGGGCCATCCAGGCCTTCAAATCTTCCAGACATAAGAACAGAGACCGAAAAGAGGTGGAGTCTGCTTTCCTTAATGGTACATAAATCTGTGTGTCATCCGCATAACAATGAAAAGCAATCCCATATTTCCTAAAAATAGAGCCAAGAGGAAGGAGGTACAACAAGAAGAGAAGAGGGCCTAGAACTGAGCCCTGTGGGACACCACATGACAGTGGAACAGAGGAGGACCTATGGCCATCAAGACAGACACAGAAAGTACGCTTGGCCAAATAAGATTTAAACCAGTCTAGGGCTATATGACCAATGCCCACCCACTGTTCCAAACGGGAAAATAAAATTCTGTGATCAACTGTGTCAAAAGCAGCTGATAAATCCAACAACACCAAGACAACACAGTCACCAGAATCAGTTGCTAAAAATATATCATTAAAAACTTTTAAAAGAGCTGACTCTGTACTATGAAATGATTTAAAGCCGGACTGAAAAACCTCTAAAATATTATGTTCAATGAGATAGGCCATTAGCTGATTATAGACTACCTTCTCAAGAATTTTTGAAACGAAAGGCAGTTTAGAGATAGGTCTATAATTCGCCAGGACAGCAGGATCCAAGGTTGGTTTCTTAATTAGAGGCTGGACAACTGCATGTTTCAAATTTTCAGGAACAACACCTGAGGACAGGCTACTATTTACAAGAGCAAGGACAGAGAGACCTATAGTAAGAAAAACATCATTGAATAATCGAGGTGGAATAGCATCATCCGGAGAACCAGTTGGCCTTAAGTGACTAACCACCTCCTGCAAAGATTGCAAGGTCACACATTCAAAGCTGAGGAAAACAGTAGAGCAAGGCACAAAAACTGAAGGGTCATGAACAGAGGGTATGATCTGGGCCCTAATAGAAGTGACTTTCTCAGCAAAAAAGTGTAAAAAGCTTTCACATACAGCAGGTGAAGTCTCCACAAAACCACCATGTTGGGCATTTAGAACAGAGTCAATAGTTTTAAATAAAACAGAAGGATTGTGACTGTTTGATACAATTAGATCCGACAGGTGCCTTCTTTTGGCGTCTTTTACAATCCTTTGATAACAGCACCAGCATTCCTTCAATATTTGGAGCGACACCTGCAATTTATCCTTTTTCCATTTGCGTTCAGCTTTGCGACAGTTCCTCCTGGCAGCCCGAGTGTCATCATTTAACCAGGGTTCATGCTTGGATTTTGAAAGTCTAATTTTTAATGGTGCCACCGAATCTAGAGCTGCTTTGCTGGTAGAATAAAACCAGTTGCTGAGATCCTCGGTTTTATTTCCCACAGTCTCTGGGATGGTACAGTTCTGATTAAAAACAAAGGAAAACTGACCAGCAGTAGAAGGGTTAAGAACACGACAGAACCGAGCTGCAGCGCGCGGTTTAACTTTAGTACAGGAGAACTTTATCTCAAATAAAACAGGCATGTGATCTGAAAATAATGGGTCACCAATCACTAAGTTAAAAACCGGTAGACCATAAGATAAAACCAGATCAAGAGTGTGTCCATGCTCATGTGTAGCACCAGTCACAGACTGCACAAGATTAAAAGAATCAATAACATTAAGAAACGACTGAACCATAGGTGAAGTAGGACAACAGACATGAATGTTAAAATCACCAACAATTAAAACTCGGTCATACCTTGGCATGATATCAGCCAAGAAATCAGAAAAATCATTTATAAAATTTTTGTTGTACTTTGGTGGCCGATAGATTACCGCACACAGCACAGTGTGGGAGCTGCCAAGTTCAAATAGGCTAAGCTCAAAGCTACTCAGCGGGGCTGGAGGCAACTGTTTACAAGTAAAACAACTTTTAAAAACAGTCACTGTTCCTCCTCCTCGACCCGACATCCTTGGAGAATTAAAGTAGCAGCAATTCTGCGGTAAAAGTTCATTAAAAATGCTGGACTCACCCAAACCACTTGTCCATGATTCCGTTATAAATAAGAAGTCTAGGCCTTGAGAGGAAAAGAAATCCTTAATGACGAAGGTTTTGTTTGCCAGCGACCTAGCATTTATCAGACCGATCCTGGCAGAGATCAGCGGATCTACACCATCAGCTGCCGTCCAAGATTCCCGGCAAAGAGGTCGCAGGTTGCGAAGATTCACCCTGCGTCTACAGGGCCTAGGAGTACAGGGCCGACGGGGCTGGAACACTCCATCTTGGCCACAACCAACAGGTACCAGACAGGCATCCACGGGATCCAATACGCGTAATGGTAAGGAAAGGTGAGGCACCAGCCCACGCATCTTGAATGAGGCCACAAAACAATGCCCCAAAGCAGCCTTTAATCGTACTAGCCGACCGCTGCGCTTGCCACGGCTGGGGGCTCGCTTCCGTCGGAAAGGTAGAGACCAGAAGCGACACAGGTAAGCTGGAATACCCAACAGCAGGGGCGAGGTTTTATCTCTAGTATAATTCCTCGATAACACATTTCCAGTCGAGGCTCCAATGTCCAGCAATCGTTGGCGATCATACACAATCATAGCGTTCACACTTGTAATAGAGTTAAAAGCAGACAGTAGACAAAACAGGCAAAACAGGAGGAGCGTCAGACAGCAAGCCTCAAACACTGGCGCCATCTTGAAAATACTTTTCAAGATGGCGCATACATCAATGTCGAATTACATGCATATGTAATTCGACATCTACATCAACATTTTTGCAGTCATAATTTTGTTTCTTAACCTATATTACAAAATTAGTTACAGTGTAATATATATTAAAAAATCCTAATAGGTTCTCTTTTATGATGTATGTTAAAGACAACACAGTTACCTATATTTTGATGTCTAAATTGTAAATGTAGTCTAAAAATTGGAGGAGTAGGATTTTTCTCTGAGCAAAGTGTGTCATGTGACCTCTGACATCTGTAGGAGCACCCTACAGTGATTTGTTTAACCTGTAAATATTTTCCCCAGTGGACGTAAGGTAAAGTACAATATAGTTAGCTCTCAAAAAGCAAATAGCATTAATCTCCTGAATAAGCTGAACATTTGAAAATTTGAATTATAAAAATTGAACTAAGTATGCAGAAGTAGTTACAGTCATAGGACAAAGAAAGACTGCTCTTTTATTTCTTAGACTTTCTGTATCACGGCATAATAAAAAAATTCTGGTGCCTCATTTACAAATGTGTCTGTACACATGAAAACGAGGCGTATGCCCTGTTCCACGCAAAACTACCATACTACCATATCAAACTTACTGTGTTGAATTCTGAGGTAACACCTAGTGCTGGGCGATATGGAAAAAATCATATATCACGATATGGATAATTTTATATCACGATAACGATATATATCACGATATACTCCAATTACGTACATTGTCAGTTATTCTCTGAAAAATATGAAAAAAAATAATTTCATTTCTTACCTTTTTCAAGCTTTATTTCGAAGTGACATTTAACTGAACTTTCACAAATGAGATCTGCTGCATTTTAGTGCAGCAATATATATGTACCTGTTAGACGTAACAGTATCAAATGACAACAGACTCTATTATCT